>NC_134097.1:155759771-156062802 GCF_000715075.1 Nicotiana tabacum | reverse complement strand
TACAAAAGGCCTAACTAGAGAGGTAGTTGAGAAGTCATCAAGGGGAATGGGACTATGGCCGAGAACAAGTCATAATGGCGGTAACTCTACCTGGAAGACTGGAGATCCCAAGATCTAGGTTCAAAGAGATCAAACAAAGTCATTAATGACAGTTCAACATTGTCAACTAAACTTTTGGTCCATTCTCGTGATGAGACAATGTTCAGTACCAATGATAAAGCATTAAGGCTTTTTAATGATTTATAATTTTGATACGGGGTATATCAAATAGTGTATTTACGGGATGACACGTTTAGAAATCACCTATGTAAGTGTGAAGTGTTAGCCGCTTCAAGGAGAACTTTGTAAGGTCAGTTCTCTACGCACTTATGAAACCAGGCGGTGTTCATGGCTGAAACGAACACAACAATGAGAACCAAAGACGGTTAAGAGTTGGTTGTGTGACTTGTGGTTGTCTAGGTATACACCAAAGTTCAACGGTTCAAAGATATCAAATTTACCGATTGATCGAGTATATCTGACATAAGTTCACTACGGAAAGTTCAAAGGGAAACCTACTTATCCAGATGCAATTAATCCTTACTTGCGAATCACACAGTTTTTCATGCATACTTCCGTGATATAGTCATTCCCCATTCATGTGAAGGATTGTTGGATTTTTTATGTATTTAATTAATATATTAAATACTTAAAAGATGGTGAATGGGAAATGGAGGGAAATGAAATTTTTGAGTGAAATTTTAAGTTTTCCCTCTTGGTAAATGGACATTGTCCCATATTGGAAGAGGAAGAGGTTTTTTATGGGTATATAAGCAATTGCTCTTCTTCTAGCTCTTAAAGAGTTGAGAAGAAGGCAAGCCTCGCGTCGTCGTCGCTCGCTCGGCTCGGATTTGGATTTGGATTTGGTCAAATAATCGATTGATTGGTTAACTTTTTGGACCAAATTTATTTGTTAATAGTAAAATATTAACATAAATGTTATTAAATATTTGTTTTAATAACAGAATATTAATTTTAAATATTAATATTAAATCCAATGCGTTTTTCTGTTTTGGTAACAGAAAATTAACTACCCTCTTCAATTTTTCCTCTTTATTTTTCCTCTTTATTGTTGAGTAAATAGCCATTTATGTAATGGCATTTATGCTGTGGCCGTTTTGCAGAAACAACCATTCTGAAGAGTTGTACCTCTTCAGATTTCAGCCCAATTAGGCTATAAATACAAGACTATTCTGCTCAGAACTTCACTATGATTTTCTGAGTTTCTCCTCCTTCTTCTGCATACTTTTAGCATCATACAAAGCAATAGTAAGTGTGATTTGCTACCGAACTTTGTGTTCGCTGAAACACTAGGGTTTGAAGTACCACTACACCAGTGTGTAATTCGTTCTATCCTGGGAGGAAATAATCCATAACTTTGGGTACTAGGAGGGGATTAAATTCCTTAAGGAAACACTGTGAATTCAGTGGGCTCGAATTGGTTTTCTGTTATTTCGTTGTTCACTTCTGTTTATGTTCATTTCTGTCTATGTCCATTTATATTTCCAGAATTATTTTACAAATATAGTTTACTAACATGGACTTAGTGTACTAGTCAGTGACGAAGCCACATGGATACAAGGGTGGTCAACTAACCACCCTTCGTCTATAAATTACACTATGTACACATGTAAAATATTACGTTTTAGAGGTATATAACACATATTGAACACCCTTTATCGAATTTTTTTTTGCTTTTTTTAAAATTTGAACACCCTCGGAAAAATTCCTAGCTTCGCCACTGGTACTATTTATAAGTTCATAGCCTTGGCCAGACCAGACCTTGTGTATATGTCAAATGAATTTACTAAATAAGTAGAAATAATAGATTTGGAACAAGGTTGTCGACCGAATGGATTGCAATAGAATTTCTTCACATTTGAACCTATATAGTTTAAATCATATATTCACCTTTGACCACAGGCAGGAAATTACCCCTAAAATGTCTTTCGAAATATATTAAACATGTATAAATATTAAATTTAGAACATAATTATAAATCCTTACAGTCATCTTTAGAAATTCGTGTCTTTCAATACACTGTCCTTGTGGTTGTAAGCTGACTAATTAAAGGTTTCTTTAAGTTTTTATTATTCCTTTGTTCTTAAGCAGGTTAAGGAAAAAGATGAAACACAAAAAAGAAGAGGAAGCAGCTGCTGAGGGTGGTCCGCTGGTGACACCTACACCAGTCAGACTTACCTGTAGGCTTTAGCATTTATGTTTCTTGAATTTTCTCATCTTGTTTCATGGTTTGTATTTAAGAAGGATGAAGGGAAATAAAAGAGAGAGGAAAGGTATTTCTACCTTTTACTTTTGTTTGTTGGTGTGTTTTTGTGCGCGCGCGTGTGTGACGTTTTACTTGCAACTTAAAGGATCTAAAAAGGAAATGGATTAGACGATAATTTATTCACTCAACTGAAACTTTTAACAAAATTTAGCAGGACAGATCACGAGGATTATTACGCTAGCTTTTACTAAAATCAAGCGACGCTTGACGTATGATGTCTTTGTCAAATTTTGTGGGATGTGATGAAAGGATAAGATCCTTCACAAGCATGACGTTGTGACAACTTTGTTATACACTCCCCGTTCACTAAGCAGTGGTGAAGCCAGAATTTTTATTAAGGAGAGTCAAAATATAAAGAAAGTCACGCCCCTTAAGCAGTGGCGGAGCCAGAATTTTTATTAAGGACAATCAAAATATAAAGAAATAAATTCACCAAGAAGTCAAGGCGTGTCATTATATAGTGTATATACACATTTAATTTTAAGAAAAAAATTATCAAGCTAAATAGTATAATTTTCCGATGAAGAGGTGTCGGTTGACACCCTTTGGGTGCATGTGGCTCCGCCACTGCCTTAAGAAATAATAAATAAAGTGTGTAATTGACCATGATATTCATATTAATTGGTGTATAGTCTTAATGAATTTGAAAAATAATTTGGAATGAGTAATTAATGGTAAGGGCAAAACAGAAAAAAATAAATTATTTTTTCTCTTGATATGCAAAAGTAGACAAGTAAAAGTAAAAATATATTTTTAGAATAGCGGACAAGTAAAAGTGAACAGAGAGAGTAACAGCTAATATCAGATAAATTTCTCCGGGAATAAAAACTTTTTTTTATAGCCATGGTATTCAGGTCAGCTTGCGCACACTTCGGCTAATTTCATAACTTATCTATTATTTCGATAACTGTGGTATTCGTATCAGCTTGCGCATTCCTCGACTAGTTCCACAAAATATTTGTTATCTCCCACCCGTAAGATACTACTATAGTATATCAGCAACGACCAAATTTTCAGCTACATCCCATTTCGGCTAATTTAAGAAATGCCCTGTTTGAAAATCTTAAAATGCTGTCTATTTCACATTTGTATTAGCTGGGAATACAATGGACAACAAAGATCAATAACTGCAAATACAAGTACCAGTAGACTGAGAGATCTTAAGTGCAGGACCTTTAATCTTGACATATATTTTAATGCCACATTTCTACTTTGGAAATGATAAATACTACTCCCTCCGTTCATTTTTACTTGTCCACTATACTAAATAAAGAGAAAGATCTGGATCGGGTTGAAAAACGAATATGCCAATAAATAATTAATTGAAGTAATCCACATATGTCTCTCTCCCATCAATGGCGCAGTGAAGATTATTTGCAAGTCGTCGAGAAAGCATGGTCTGATGTTTCTTTTCACTGCCCCTTATATTCCCTACACCAGAAAATAAAGAGTGTGTAAATCTCTTAGCTCCTGGTCAAGGGTGGCTTTTGGGGACATCTATGAAGAAGCTAGAAATCCTTATTAGGAACCTTGAAGACGATGCTATTGCCTACAACAATCATGAGAATAGATTGAACCTCTCTAAAGCTAGAGCTGAGTATACTAGATTTCTAAAGCTTCAAGACAATATTTTGAGGCAAAAGGCTAGAGTGAAATGGCTTGAAGAAGGCGATACCAACACTGCCTTTTTCCATGGGGTTATTAAAGATAGGAGAAAAAGGCTCTCCATACTATGAGAATGGGAATTGGGTTGAAGGAACTACTGAGATTGCAGATAGTGCGGTGAAATACTTTGAACACTATTGAAGACAGCTAAATTCTGAATTTGATAAACAGAGTAATCACTGATGAGGAGAATGCCTTCCTGAATGCCATCCCTACTCTCTAGGAGATTAAAGATAGTGTATTTTCTATAGATCCTGATAGTGTATTTTCTATAGATCCTGATAGTGTATTTTCTACCAAACTGCATGGACTATCATTGCTGAGGATATTCATAAAGTTGTAGTGGCCTTTTTCCAAGGTGCTATATTGCTTAAGTTCTTCACACACATTTGTGTTGTTATGCTTCCTAAAGTAGATTCTCCTCATTTGACATTAGACCTGTAAGCTTGTGTAATATATTGCAAAAGTTATTAATGCTAGATTAATAAAGGTCCTACCAAGAATCATTAGCCAAAATCAAAGTGGTTTTGTAAAGGGAAGGGCTATTACTGAGAATATTCTACTTACCCAAGAGATTGTTCATGACATTGGCAAACCTATGTGGGATGGTAATGTGGTCATCAAATTGAACATGACTAAAGCTTATGACAGAGTATCTTAGGCTTTTTTGTATTTTGTGTTGAGGAAATTAGGTTTTGCAGAAAGTTGAATTGATCTCATCCATAGATAGAATAATCGGTACACTCTTATTGTGAATGGTAGCAGACATGGTTTCTTCAAGTCTGGAACGGGCTTAAGGCAAGGAGACACCCTCTTTCCCCTCTCTTTTGTCCTTAGTGCTGAATTATTGTCTAAAATGCTTAATGTTATACAAGAAAATAGAAATTACAAGAATTTCTCAATGAACAGACATGGTCCTATCATTAATCACTTTGAATTTGCTGATGACACAATCATTTTTAGTATGGGGAATCTACATCTGATCATTAACACTCTTGCAACATATGAAAGAGTCTCTGGTCAATTGATTAACATGGAGCAAAAGTAGCTACACTATGGCCCCCAATGTTACTCAAAGATCTATCACAAGGGTATGTAGAATATTGGGGATGAGATTTTAAAGGTTACCTATGAAATACCTTGGTTGCACGATCTACTCAGGAAGAAAGAAGCTTCGTTTTTTCTCTACAATGGTGAGTAAGGTTATCAATAAAGTCAAATGGTGGCATTTTGTCACGACCCGGATTCCCCACCCTCAGGAGTCGTGATGGCGTCTACTAATGTGAGCTAGGCAAGCCAATTATTGAACCATCTACCTTTTTACCAATTTTATTCTCTTTAACAATTACGAAGAAATAACGTTTAAACAACGAAATTTAACATAAGCGGAAGAAAAACAATAACCTATCTGAACATTACTATCTGGTACAACTGTTTGAGTCTCGACTACCCAGAACTGGTGTTACAGTTTCATAGACGGTCTAAGAATACTACAATTAAAGGTCTGAAAGAATTAAATATAACACTGTCTCTGGAAATACATGTAAGAAATAGGAAAAGGGATAGAAGGAGATACCAAGGCCTACGGACGCCTGCAGGACTACCTCGTGTCGCCTGATCAACAAGAATCAGCAATCTCACTGCGGTCTGAAGTCTACAACACTGGGGTCTGCACAAAAGAGTGTAGAGTGTAGTATCAACACAACCAACCCCATGTGCTGGTAAGTGTCCAGCCTAACCTCGGCGAAGTAGTGACGAGGCTAGGGCCAGACTACCAAATAAACCTGTGCAGTTAAAATATATAATATACAGCGGAAAGTAAAGCAGGGATATGCAAGTAAAAGAAAATACAGAAATGAACAAATAAAGATAGGAGGGGGAAACATGCTTCGGGGAATAACAGGTAAACATAGAATTTCAAGAGAATTATAAAGGAATCAAAATCAACTGCTACAAGAATAAGGAAAAACAAAGGCAGATTTCACTTTCTTTTCACATCTTGTGGTAGGCGTACCACCCGCTCCAATTTTATTATATCTTGTGGTAGGCGTACCACCCGCTCCCATTTCATTATATCCTGTGGTAGGCGTATCACCTTCTCCCATTTCATTATATCTGTGTTACGGCGTGCAACTCGATCCACATATAATATTGTTGTGGCGTGCAACCCGATCCACATATAATATTGTTGCGGCGTGCAACCCGATCCATATATAATATTGTTGCGGTATGCAACCTGATCCATATATAATATTATTGCGGCGTGCAACCTGATCCATATATAATATTATTGCGGCGTGCAACCTGATCCATATATAATATTTACAATTATAATGAGAGTCCCGACAAGGGATCGATAAGGTCTATACTATCCCGGCAAGGGATTCGAGAGCATAAGTAAATACATCCCGGCAAGGGAGAAACAGCTATAACCAAACTGATTACAACATCCAACTACCTTAGTTATAATCAAACTCGTTACCACACCTAACTACCTCTGCTACAACCAAACTTCTTACAACACCTAACTGCCTCAGCTATAACCAAACTTGTTACAACACCTAACTATCTCAGCTATAACCAAACTTGTTCCGACACCTAACTACCTTAGCTATAACTATAATCCCTACCCAACACAAAGAATCATCAACCTAAGCATCTGTAATATCCATTAAGAACACAATGCAAGGGAACCACAACTCAACAATAGCCCGGCAAGGGGGCAACATAATGATCTCTTCTCTTTCTCACTTTTACTTCACAATTCACTTCACAACTTGAGCCAATGCTCTAGAGTTTCAATTATCACTTATACTTTCACAATTCGTTATACAAATGGAGCCAACGCTCTTCAATGTTCATAGGTCACAATTCTTTCCACAACTTTACACAACAACTAGAAATCTTCACCAAGGCATGAATAACACAACAAAATTATGAAAATCACAATATAAGACTCACGGTCATGCTTGACACCAATGTATAGATACTCGTCACCATGCCTATACGTCGTACTCAACAAAAAACTAATAGCAAATAGGACACAACTCTTAATCCCTCAAGCTAAGGTTAGACCAAACACTTACCTCGATGCCACGAACACAATTCACGATTCAATTATAGCTTTACCCCTTGATTCCACTGCCAATTCGCTCGTATCTAGTCACAAATTACTTAATTACATCAATAAACGGTAAATGAATCAACACCAATGCATGAAAATAAATTTTCTAAAGTTTTACCCAAAAAGTCAAAAATTGCCCTCGGGCCCACTTAGTCAAAACCCGAGGTTCGAAACAAAACCCGATTACCCATTCCCCCACGAACTCAAATATATAATTTGTTTTGAAATCGGACCTCAAATCGAGGTCCAAACCCCTAATTTTTGAAAAACCTAAGTTCTACCCAAAACACCCAATTTCCCCCATGAAAATCATTGATTTTGAGTTGAAATCATGTGAAAAGATGTTAATGATTGAAGAAAAACGCGTTAGAAATCACTTACCAATATTTTGGAGAAGGAAGGTTATTTGAAAAATCGCCTCTTATATTTTTGGGGTTTTGAAAAATGAAAAATAACTGAAAATAACATTTTAATATACCCCTCTCAGACCCCCTGTGCGGATCGCACAAAATGGAGTGAGGCCGCACAGCTCTTCCTGTGGACTACAGTGACATGCTTTAGTATTTTGGTCATAACATTCTCTACAGATGTCCAAATTGTGATTTCTTTACTTTTCTGGAAACTAAACACGAAGGGCTACAACTTTCGTTTTTGAATCATCTCAAAATTCCTTGTAAATCAAAAGATATAGGCTTCCGAAGTCGGACTAGTGAAATATTCCTCACCGCAGACCGCACAGAATCTAGTGCGGCCGCAAAGCCCTCACCGCGGTCCGCACAAAATCCAGTGCGGCCGCACAAGCCCCTCCGCGGCAGCATTCCTCTTTGTGCGGACCGCACTGGTCTGTTCAGAGGCCTTCCACTTCTCTGAACCTGCAACAACTATGTTTTTAAGCCTAAGACATCCCGGAACCTACCCGAAACTCACCGGAGCCCTCGGAACTCCAAACTAAGTGTGCATACTAACTCAAAAACATCATATAGACATATCCGTGCAATCACATCATCAAAATAACATGTAAAATCATTAATTAAACCTCAAAACTCAACATTTTCATCAATATCTCTCAAAGTTTATAACTCTTCAACCGGAAGTTCAACTCACGTCAAATAAACTCCGTTTTTCACCAAATTTCACAGTTATCTTCTAAATACTATAACAAGTTTGTACCGGGATCTGAAACTAAAATACGGGCCCGATAACAATGGTTTCAAACATTAACTCTTTTCTTTATTTCTTAGATAATTCAGTAAAATAATTTCTTTCAAAAATTGATTTCTAAGGCTTGGGACCTCGGAATTCATTTCAGGGCATACGCGCAAGTCTCATATTTTATTGCGGACCTCCCAGGATTGTTGGAACACGGATCCGGATCTGTTTGCTCAAAATATTGACCAAAGTCAACCATAATTAGATTTTAACTCTAGAATTTCTATTTCTCATATTTTCACATAGAAGGCTTTCCGGATATTGGTCCGGACCACGCACGCAAATCAAGGTGATGCTAAATGAGGTTTTCAAGGCCTCAAAACATAGAATTTCATTTTAAAAAGGTCATCACATTCTCCACCTCTAAAACAACCGTTCATCCTCGAACGAACAGAAGAAGGAAGTACCTGAGTCGGGGAAAAGATAGAGATAACGGCTCCACATATCGGACTCGGACTCCCAGGTCGATGCCTCAAGAGGCTGACCTCTCCACTAGACACGAACAGAAGGAAAACTCTTCGATCTCAACTAACGAACCTTAAGTCTAACACGTCACCGTGATATTTCTGAAGCATGGACACATGAAACACTGGATGCACTGCTGATAAGCTTGGCGAGCAGTGCAAGTCTATAAGCCACCTCTCCCACTCAATCAAGAATCTCAAACGGGCCAATGAACCCAGGGCTAAGCTTGCCCTTCTTCCCAAATCTCATCACGTCTTTCATAGGCGACACTCGAAACAACACCCGCTCACCGACTATGAAAGCCAAATCTCGAACCTTGCGGTCGGCATAGCTCTTTTGCCTGGACTAAGTTGTACGAAGCCTATCCTAAATAATCCTGACCTTGTCCAAGGCATCTTGAACCAGATCTGTACCCAACAACCGAGCCTCCCCTGGCTCAAACGATCCAACCGGTGACCGACACCACCTACCATACAAAGCCTCATAAGGAGACATCTGGATACTCGACTGGTAGTTGTTGTTGTAGGCAAAATCTGCTAAAGGTAAAAATTGATCCCATGAGCCTCCAAAGTCAATGACACAAGCTCGGAGCATATCCTCCAAAATCTGAATAGTCCACTCGGACTGCCTGTCCGTTTGAGGATGAAACGTTGTGCTCAACTCAACCCGTGTGCCCAAATCTCACTGAACTGCTCTCCAGAAATGGGAGGTAAACTATGTACCTCGATTCGAGATAATAGACTCGGGTACACCATGAAGACGAACAATCTCCCAGATATAGATCTCAGCTAACTTCTCGGAAGAGTAGGAGACTGCCACAGGAATGAAATGTGCTGACTTGGTCAGCCTATCAACAATAACCTACATTGCGTCGAACTTTCTTTGAGTCCGTGGGAGTCCAACAACGAAGTCCATAGTGATCCGCTCCCACTTCCACTCAGGAATCTCAATCTTCTGGAACAAACCACCAGGCCTCTGATGCTCATACTTAACCTGCCGACAATTCAAATACCGGGCTACAAATGATACAATGTCCTTCTTCATTCTCCGCCACCAATAATGTTGCTGCAAATCCTGATACATATTTGCGGCGCCCGGATGAATAGAGTACTAGGGGCTATGGGCCTCCTCTAAAATCAACTCCTAGAGCCCATCCACATTAGGCACACAAACTCGACCCTACAGTCTCAAAACTCCATCATCACCTAAGGTAACCTGCTTGGCACCTCCGTGCTGCACCGTGTCTCTAAGGGCACACAAATGGGGATCATCATACTACCGATCATGGATACACTCCAATAAGGAAGAGCGAGTGACCGTGCAAGCTAACACACGACTGAGCACAGAAAAATCCAACCTCACAAACTAATTGGCCAAAGCATGAACATCCAGAGCAAGCGGTCTCACACCGACCAGAATATAAGCAAGACTGCCCATACTGGTTGACTTCCTACTCAAAGCATCGGCCACCATATTGGCCTTTCCCGGATGATATAAGATGGTGATATCATAGTCCTTTAACAGCTCCAACCACCTTCTCTGCCTCAAATTCAACTCTTTCTGCTTGAACAAGTACTGCAGACTCTTGTGATCCGTGAACACCTCATATGTCACGCCATACAGATAATGTCTCCAAATCTTTAACACGTGAACAATGGCTGCCAACTCCAAATCATGAACCGGATAATTCTTCTCATAAATCTTCAACTGTCGTGAAGCATAAGCAATGACCTTGCCATCCTGCATCAACACCGCACCAAGTCCAATGCGAGATACATCACAATAAACTATATAAAGCCCTAAACCTGTGGGCAAAACCAACACCGATGTCGTAGCCAGAGCTTTCTTGAGCTTCTGAAAGCTCGCCTCACACTCATCCGACCATCTGAACGGGACACCCTTCTGGGTCAACCTGGTCATCGGGGCTGCGATAGATGAAAACCCCTCCACGAACCGACGATAGTAGCCCGCCAATCCCAAGAAACTCCGAATCTCTATAGCTGATGCTGGTCTAGGCCAGTTCTTGACTGCCTCAATCTTCTTCGGATCAACTTGAATACCCTCCGCTGATACAACATGACCTAGGAATGCAACTGAACTCTTCTAGAACTCAACCTTCGAGAACTTAACATATAACTGACTATCCCTCAAGGTCTGAAGAACCACTCTAAGATGTTGCTCGTGCTCCTCCAGGCTGCTGGAATATATCAAAATATCATCAATGAAGACTATCACGAACGAATCCAAATAAGGCCTGAACACTCGGTTCATCAAATCCATAAAACCTGCTAGGGTATTTGTGAACCCGAATGACATAACCAAGAACTCATAATGCATGTACCGAATGCGGAAAGATGTCTTAGGGACATCAGATGCCCTAATCCTCAACTGATAGTGGCCAGATCTCAAGTCAATTGTCACGACCCAAACTGGAGGGCCATGACTAGCACCCGACCATACTTACCGAGCACCAACGTACATTTTACCTAACCTTCTTTATTATCTTTTACGGCTGACGAGATCAATATAAATGGTAGACATGGATCACGGACAACCAACAATAAAAACTGATGGCATGAACATATATAATATGGGATGACCAGATAATCAAGAAACTATATATAAGGTATGAGCTACCACGCTACCATGAAAGACTATACAACAAAAACTAGCCGACAAGGCATACCAAACTATACATGAGTCGACACCTGTCTATGAGCCTCTAAAGGAACATAAGTGCTGCAACATAGCCGGAACAGGGCCCCGACATACCCATAATGTCTATAACAAAAATGCATACCAAGACCAAGGCAAGTCCGGAGAAGGGATCTCGCCAATCACCGCTGAACTGGACAGCCTACTGTGGTGGGGGAGCTGCACCTGCCTGTCTATCAGGACCTGCAGCACGACATGCAGCGTCCACAAATAAAAGGACGTCAGTACGAATAAAGTACTGAGTATGTAAGGCAGGGAACAATAAATACGATCAGTAATGTAAGCAAGGATAGAGAATATACAACCTGTAACATCTTAGTACCTCTGAAGGCTACTGACATGAAATGCATGATACATATGTATAAATACATAAACCTTTAAAACATTTACCTCTGTGGGCATCATCATCATCATATCGTACCCGGCCATAATAGGCTCAGTAAAAAACGTACTCGGCCATCATAAGGATTGATAGAATCGTACCCGGCCACGTGGAGCTCGGTAAAACCCAACTGATCAGTGGTTGCACAATAGGTGTCGTACCCGGCCAACTATAGCGTGGCTCGGTAGAGTAAAATAGATACATATATATAATGCATGCTCGACTCATTGAATCACATTCTAAACCTTTCGGAGTGACGTAAGGTCGGTATCCTCTGTACACATTATTAGGACCAACTCTTCATTACGAACCTTATAAGAATCAGGAAGTACCAACAACATTGATAACATAAGAATAAGAGAAGCAACATTAACATCAATCATTCCATAAGAGGGAAAATAATGTAAGTACTGCTAGCTTCTAAGAGTAGAGTATCTTGGAAGCTCGTTCATTACATTATGTACAATCGGAGTCATGCAAAAGAAGGAAAGGGATAGCCTCACATACCTTGTATATACTTCCCCAATCTCAAGCTATGCAATTGTCAAAACTCCTTAGTCTACAATAAGAGAAACGATACTATCATTATCATTTAAGCGTCATAACTATTATGTATCGACCACAACCTATTTTACGATAAAATGGACAATACCTCCCCTATATATATGACTTCACATTATTCAAAACAATCACCAAACAGCGCAAACAACATCAATAATAAACATATTGAGCCTCCTAAAATAGTCCACGCACAGCCTAATCACTCCATACATACAACGACCACCGTAGTCGTGTCAAACGACCCAGAAATATTACGAATAACTATCATACCACAACCCTACATATATATTGTGTTTCTACACACCCTTCCTCCTCCAAAACTCCACAAAACAGTAGTAAAATACTCAGCCCAGCAGCAACGCAAAATAGTCCACAAAACAATAACATTACTACCAAGCTTTTCGATATATATTTCACAAGTTCTAGCTTCAATGGCTTAGCCGCAACTTGGATAATCTTAAATAAATATAGAGTAAGAGGTTCATTACCTTTATACAGAAATAACAACTCCAATATGACCTTAAATTTCCATGAAATATCCCTCCAATGCTGCAACAACAACAAAAAAGCGAAACTAGCGATCAATTAGTGTTTTTCGGCACTAGAATCACTTTAGAAGGCTTGAAATCACCTAGGATTGATATTAAGAACATGAGGGAGTATTTACAAAACATAAACCCTTTAAAACAACCTCCCACACGAGCTGGAACAACACAAAAATGAGCAACAATAAGAAGAACAAGAGACTTACTAGCGCCACGGAATTCCCGACACTTGATTTGTGTTGTTTGCCCTTTTTTGGGTCTTGAATCTTGAGAGAACCTTGAGAGGATGTTCCTAGGGTTCTAAGGTCTGAAAATAGTGAGAAGAAATGACTTAAAACGGGTTGGAGGCATCCTATATAGGTCCAAATATCTTAAACCGCCTTAGTGGGCTCCATAGAGAGGTGCTTGGCGCAGTCTCGCAAAAATGCGAATATCTCTCTACACCGAGATCGTATCGATGAACGGTTTAATGCGTTGGAAACTAGACTCATAGATCTTTAATTTTGTTGGTAGATCACCCCGTAATTCCTTGTAAATTAGGAGAAAAGATTATAAACATTTTACCTAATGTTTAAGTAAAATTATGAACCTAAGTTGCAACAACTTTTGTCGACTTTTGTTTCATAACTCGTTTGACTTCAAGACTTATGATACGGATATTATATGATTAAAATACCTTAATACATGACCTCTTGAGTGTATTAATCACCGCTAGATTTACCTGAAAATACGAGTCACAACATCCTTGATTCATTTAACTTCTAATACTTGTTAATCACCCTTATACACTCTTGTATCACTTAAGACCAATAGGATTGACTTCTTATCATCTCAAAGCTATTTCCTTATTGGATTTATGTTAACTAATATATGGCATGAACTAACACATGTGGATATGGGTTGTAACACCCTCCCCCTTTAGGAACATTCGTCCTCGAATGTAAGGGTTCATGGGGAGTTTAAATCATCGTGGATTCCAATGGAAATTTCCGATCAATTTTCCCCAATAAAATGGTCACTAGAAAAACTTGAAAGCAATTAAACCCAACATATGGCTTCACAAGGATACACAAATCATTATGCATATTTACATTATCTACATATCGCCATTTTGTATTAAGGAGGAGTATTCTCAAATTATTGCTTACCTCATAGAGCCGTTTCACCTTCCAATGTATCCTGTCTTCCACCAACATCCTTGTTATCTTCATTCTGGAATAGGTAAGAGTATTTAGACTTCATCTCCTCTTCTGCTTCCCGTGTCATTTCTTCCATATTTTTGTTCCTCCACAATACTTTGACGGAAGCTACATCTTTTGTTCTCAACTTGCGGACTTGTCGATCTAATATCGCCACTGGCACTTCTTCATATGATAGGTCCTCTGTAACTTGTACATCTTTGATAGGGACGACTCGAGAAGGGTCTCCAATACATTTCCTCAACATAGATACATGGAATACCGGGTGGACAAATTTCAATTCGGATGGCAATTCTAACTCATAAGCAACCTGTCCAATCCGTCGAAGAATTTAATATGGCCCGATATACCTTGGACTCAGCTTACCTTTCTTCCCAAAACGCATAATACCCTTCATTGGTGAGATCCTCAGGAAAACCCAATCACCAACCTCAAACTTCCAGATCACGACGTCGTACATCGGAATAAGATTTTTGCCTGATTTGTGTCGTCCTCAATCGCTCCTGTATCACTTTCACCTTCTCAATAGCTTGGTGAATCAATTCTGGCCCATATAATTCTGTTTCACCGACTTCGAACCATCCAACTGGTGATCTACATCTTCTCCCGTATAGTGCCTCGTATGGGGCCATTTTAATACTGGAATGGTAGTTATTATTGTAGGCGAATTCTATGAGTGGAAGATGGTCATCCCAATTTCCCTTAAAATCTAGAACACATGCTCGTAGCATATCTTCCAGTGTCTGAATGGTACGTTCAGCCTGTCCGTCAGTCTGCGAATGAAATGCAGTGCTGAGATTCACTTTTGTGCCTAAATCTTTCTGAAAAGACCTCCAAAAGTTATCTATAAATTGAGCTCCTCGGTCTGATATAATAGATACCGGCACACCATGAAGCCTAACAATCTCCTTGATATACAACTTCGCATAATCTTCAACTGTGTAAGTTGTCTTAACTGGCAGAAAATGGGCACATTTTGTAAGTCGATCAATTACCACCCAGATGGAGTCAAACTTATGATAATAACGAGGTAATCTAATAATGAAGTTCATATTAATCACCTCCCATTTCCAGGTCGGAATCTCTATATTCTGAAGCAATCCACCAGGTTTCTGATGTTCTATTTTTACTTGTTGACAATTGGGTCATTGGGCTACAAATTCTGCAATAAACTTCTTCATGTTATCCTACCAATACTGCTCCTTGACATCATGATACATCTTTGTCGAGCCGGGATGGATGGAATATCGGGATTGATGAATCTCATTCATAATCTTCTCTCGCAACCCTGCCACATTAGGCACACATAATCGGCCCTGGTATCTCAGTGCCTCATCTCTTCCGATCTTAAAAGCCATACTTTTACACTACTGAATGCTCTCTCTTAATCGTACTAAGATAGGATCTTCATATTGCCGTGCTTTTACCTCGGCTACCAAAGATGATTCTGATGTATTTTGTACAGTAACACCTCCATCATCAGGGTCTAACAATCTGATTCTCATATTGGCTAGCTGATGAAGCTCTTTAGTCAACCCCCATCTACCTGCCTCAATATGTACTAAGCTTTCCATTGATTTACGGCTGAGAGCGTCTGCCACAACATTGGCTTTACCGGGATGATACAATATCTCGACGTCGTAGTCTTTCAATAATTCAAGCCACCTATGCTGCCTCAAATTCAACTCTTTCTGCTTGAAGATGTATTGTAAACTCTTGTGATCTGTGTAGATGTCAACGTGGACGCCGTATAAGTAGTGCCGCCATATCTTCAAAGCATATATTACTGCAGCCAATTCCAAATCATGGGTTGGATAATTCTTTTCATGCTTCTTCAATTGTCTTGATGCATAAGCAATCACCTTCCCACGTTGCATCAATACGTACCCCAAACCTATACCTGAGGCATCACAATATACCACATAACCTTCTGTTCCTTCAGGGAGAGTGAGCACTGGTGCGGATATTAATCGATTCTTCAACTCCTGAAAACTACGTTCACAAGTGTCAGACCACTTGAACTTGGTAGCTTTCTGTGTTAACTTAGTCAATGGTGATGATATAGAGGAAAACCCTTCCACAAACCGCATATAATATCCTGCTAGCCCTAGGAAGCTACGGACTTCTGATGGTGTTGTAGGTCTCGGCCAATTCTTTACTGCGTCGATCTTTTGAGTGTCGACACTAATACCCTCATCAGATATCACATGGCCAAGGAATGCTACTGAGTTCAGCCAGAATTTACATTTGGAGAGCTTAGCATATAACTTACGATCCTGAAGCGTCTATAATACTATCCGCAAGTGGCCCGCATGTTCCGCCTCCGAACGAGAATATACTAGAATGTCATCAATGAATACAATCACGAACACATCAAGATATGGCCTAAATATAGTATTCATGAGATCCATAAAAGCTGTTGGGGCATTTGTTAGCCCGAACGACATCACCAAGAACTCAAAGTGCCCATATCTTGTCCGGAAGGCCGTCTTTGGAATATCCTTCTCCTTAACTCTCACCTGATGATACCCTGAACGTAAATCAATCTTGGAGAAATACTTGGCACCCTGGAGTTTGTCAAACAGGTCATCAATTTTTGGAAGTGGATACTTGTTCTTTATAGTAGACTTATTCAACTGTCGATAGTCGATACACATCCGTAACGACCCGTCTTTCTTCCGCACGAATAGGAATGGCACACCCCAAGGTGAAGTGTTAGGCCTAATGAAGCCCTTATCCAGCAAGTCCTTCAACTGCACCTTCAACTCTCGCAACTCTGCCGGGGCCATTCTGTATGGAGGGATAGAGATCGGTTGAGTGTCAGGCAACACATCAATGCTAAACTCAATCTCCCTTTCAGGAGGAAGGCCTGGGAGTTCATCTGGGAAAACATCTGGAAATTTGTTGACCACGGGGATTGATTGTAGAGTAGGCGGCTTCGCCTCCGCATCCCTAACGTGAACGAGATGATAAATGTAACCTTTTGAGATCATTTTCCTTGCCTTAAGATAGGAAATAAACCTACCTTTCAGTGTAGCAATGTTCCCTTTCCATTCAATGACGGGTTCACCGGGAAATTGGAACCTAACCATCTTCGTACGACAATCAACATTTGCATAGCATGAGGCCAACCAGTCCATTCCCATTATCACATCAAAATCAACCATTTCTAACTCAAATAAATTTGCCGAGGTTTGACGACTACAAATCATCACAGTGCAACCTCTATATACCCTTCTAGCAATCACAGAATCTCCTATCGGAGTAGATACCGCAAGGGGTTTACTTATCAATTCAGGTTCAATGCCAAACTTATTAGCCACAAAGGGCGTAACATATGATAATGTAGATCCCGGATCAATCAGCGCATATACATCATAAGAAAACACAGATATAATACCTATAACAACATCTGGAGACGACTCGAAATCCTGTCGACCTACTAGAGCATAGGTTCGATTTTGAGCACCACTCGAACTCGGCACTGCACATCTACCCCTACCACGACCTGTCGACTGCTGAAAACCCCGTGCTGGAGGTCGAACTGATGAGGAAGAACCAGACACAGATCCAGTTGGCTGAGCCATACCATCACCTCCTCTATTAGGACAATCCCACATCATATGGCCAGGCTGCCCGCACGAATAGCATGCATCAGAACCTCGACGACATAGTCCAAAGTGGGCCTTTCCGCACTGATCACAATGTGGTGTTGGGGGTCTCATCTGACTAGTATCCCTGTGATGTTGCGAGCCAGATGCCCGCGAACTCTGACCTGGACCATAATAGGATCGATCATATCGAGGCCTCTGAAACTGTAGAGGAGCACTAGCTACAGGTGGTGCCGAACTCCTCAAAAATTGTGGCCTGACGCTACCTCTGAAGTCATCAGAATACCCTGCAAATCTCGCCCTCTTATGCTGGCCCCTATCCTGCTTCCTAACTGCCCTTTGCTGGCACTTACGATCCTCTAGGGTCTGGGCATAAGCTTGAATACGGGAAATATCCATGCCCTCCATCAAGGAGGCTGTCGTACACTCATTTATCAGATGTGGTCCCAACCCATTCATGAACATATGCACCCTATCACTCATCTCGGCCACCATATGGGGAGCATACCTTGCCAAAGAATCAAACTGCATACTGTACTCTCGCACACTCATATTACCTTGTCTAAGGTTCAAGAACTTATCAGCTCTAGCTCGTTGTATCTCAACTGGCAAGTAGTGACGAAGAAAGGCCTCAGAAAATTCCTTCCACATAGCTGGATGAGCGTTCAAACCCCTGTATCTCTCCCAACTATCATACCAGAGAACCGCTAAATCCTGTAGCCAATAAGAAGCCAACTCTACTGCCTCTGTATCACTAACATGCATAACCCGAAGTGTACGATGAACCTGGTCAATAAAAGTCTGCGGGTCCTCCTTGGGGTCTGATCCGGTAAACACTGGAGGGTCTAAATTAATAAAATCACGAACTCTCGTACTAACTGGTTTCTCAGCAGCACCTGTATTCTGCCTCTGAGCCTGAGCAGCTACCAAGCTAGTCAATAACTGCAAAGCACTCCGCATATCCTGGTCTGTAGTGCCAGACGGAGGAACTGGAGGTGCTGGGTGCCTCCTAATATCCTCTGGAGGACACGGGGTAGATGAGGTATGAGACGGCATCTCACTCTGAGCCTCACTTTTGCCTGATCTAGCTTGGGGCACCTGACTGGTACCCTCTCCTGCAGCTGTATCAAGCCATCTACTAATTGTTTGCTTCCTAGTCGAAGGCATCGCTGAAAGAAAATAAGGTGAATATTAGAGACAAATACTTACGACTCAACTCTACACACGATCTAGATTCAGGAAGAAGGTAACAACCCTAGATGTCATGTAGCCTCCTAATTATAAATGTGGCGCGCTACACATCCATAATCAAGACTCTACTAGACATGGCTCATAGACAATCCCTAGGACAGACTTGCTCTGATACCAAGTTTGTCACGACCCAAAATGGAGGGCCATGACTAGCACCCGACCATACTTGCCGAGCACCAACGTACATTTTACCTAACCTTCTTTATTATATTTTACGACTGACGAGATCAATATAAATGGTAGACATTGATCATGGACAACCAACAATAAAAACTGATGGCATGAACATATATATATAGGATGACCAGACAATCAAGAAACTATATATAAGGTATGAGCTACCACGCTACCATGAAAGACTATACAATAAAAACTAGTCGACAAGGCATACCAAACTATACATGAGTCGACACCTGTGTATGAGCCACTAAAGGAACATAAGTGCTGCAATATAGCTGGAACAGGGCCCCAACATAGCAATAATGTCTATAACAAAAATGCATACCAAGACCAAGGCAAGTCCGGAGAAGGGATCTCGCCAATCACCGCTGAACTGGACAGCCTATTGTGGTGGGGGAGCTGCACCTGCCTGTCTATCAGGACCTGCAGCACGACATGCAGCGTCCACAAATAAAAGGACGTCAGTACGAATAAAGTACTGAGTATGTAAGGCAGGGAACAATAAATACGATCAGTAATGTAAGCAAGGATAGAGAACATACAACCTGTAACATCTTAGTACCTCTGAGGGCTACTGACATGAAATGCATGATACATATGTATAAATACATAAACCTTTAAAACATTCGCCTCTGTGGGCATCATCATCATCATATCGTACCCTGCCATAATAGGCTGGGTAAAAAATGTACTCGGCCATCATAAGGCTCGGTAGAATCGTACCCGGCCACGTGAAGCTCGGTAAAACCCAACTGATCAGTGGTTACACAATAGGTGCCGTACCCGGCCAACTATAGCGTGGCTCGGTAGAGTAAAATAGATACATATATATAATGCATGCTCGACTCATGGAATCACATTCTAAACCTTTTGGAGTGACATAAGGTCGGTATCCTCTGTACACGTTATTAGGACCAACTCTTCATTACGAACCTTATAAGAATCAGGAAGTACAAACAACATTGATAACATAAGAATAAGAGAAGCAACATTAACATCAATCGTTCCATAAGAGGGAAAACAATGTAAGTACTGCTAGCTTCTAAGAGTAGAGTATCTTGGAAGCTCGTTCATTACATTATGTACAATCGGAGTCGTGCAAAAGAAGGAAAGGGATAGCCTCACATACCTTGTATATACTGCCCCAATCTCAAGCTATGCAATTGTCAAAACTCCTTAGTCTACAATAAGAGAAACGATACTATCATTATCATTTAAGTGTCATAACTATTATGTATCGACCACAACCTATTTTACGATAAAACTGACAGCACATCCCCTATATATATGACTTCACACCATTCAAAACAATCACCAAACAACATCAATGATAAACATATTGAGCCTCCTAAAATAGTCCACGCACAGCCTAATCACTCCATACATACAACGACCACTGTAGTCGTGTCAAACGACCAGAAATATTACGAATAACTATCATCCCACAACCCTACATATATATGGTGTTTATCTACACCCTTCATCCTCCAAAACTCCACAAAACAGTAGTAAAATACGCAGCCCAAGCAACGCAAAACAGTCCACAAAACAATAACATTACTACCAAGCCTTTCGATATATATTTCACAAGTTCTAGCTTCAATGGCTTAGCCGCAACTTGGATAATCTTAAATGCATATAGAGTAAGAGGTTCCTTACCTTTATACAGAAAGAACAACTCCAATTTGACCTTAAAGTTCCATGAAATATCCCTCCATTGCTGCCACAACAACAAAAAAGCGAAACTAGCGATCAATTAGTGTTTTTCGGCACTAGAATCACTTTAGAAGGCTTGAAATCACCTAGGATTGATATTAAGAACATGAGGGAGTATTTACAGAACATAAACCCTTTAAAACAACCTCCCACACGAGCTGGAACAACACAAAAATGAGCAACAACAAGAAGAACAAGAGACTTACTAGCGCCACGGAATTCCCGACACTTGATTTGTGTTGTTTGCCCTTTTTTTGGGTCTTGAATCTTGAGAGAACCTTGAGAGGATGTTCCTAGGGTTCTAAGGTCTGAAAATAGTGGGAAGTAATGACTTAAAACGGGTTGGAGGCATCCTATATAGGTCCAAATATCTTAAACCGCCTTAGTGGGCCCCATAGAGAGGTGCTTGGCGCAGTCTCGCAAAAATGCGAATATCTCTCTACTACAAGATCGTATCGATGAACAGTTTAATGCGTTGGAAACTAGACTCATAGATCTTTAATTTTGTTGGTATATCACCCCGTAATTCCTTGTAAATTAGGAGAAAAGATTAGAAACATTTTACCTAATGTTTAAGTAAAATTATGAACCTAAGTTGCGATAACTTTTGTCGACTTTTGTTTCATAAATCGTTTGACTTCAAGACTTATGATACGGATATTATATGATTAAAATACCTTAATACATGAACTCTCGAGTGTATTAAGGACCGCTAGATTTACCTGAAAATACGAGTTACAACATCCTTGATTCATTTAACTTCTAAAACTTGCTAATCACCCTTATACACTCTTGTATCACTTAAGACCAATAGGATTGACTTCTTATCATCTCAAAGATAATTCCTTCTTGGATTTATGTTAACTAATATATGGCATGAACTAACACATGTGGATATGGGTTGTAACATCAATCTTCGAAAATACCTTAGCACCCTGAAGCTAATCAAAAAACTCATCAATCCTCGGCAATGGATACTTATTCTTGATTGTAACCTTGTTCAACTGCCGGTAATCAATACACATTCTCATTGATCCGTCCTTCTTCTTAATAAACAACACCGACGCACCCCAAGGCGAAACACTCGGCCTAATGAAACCCTTCTCAAGAAAGTCTTGCAACTGCTCATTCAACTCTTTCAACTCAGTCGGGGCCATACGATACGGCGGGATAGAAATGGGCTGAGTGCCCGGAGCCAAATCAATGCAAAAGTCAATATCCCTTTCGGGTGGCATACCCGGAAGGTCTGAAGTAAAAACCTCAGGAAACTCACGAATGGGCACATAATCAATAGAAGGAACCTCAGCACTAAAATCATGAACATATGCTAAATAGGCCAAAAACCCCTTCTCGGCCATATGCCGAGCCTTCACATAAGATATAACACTACGGGTAGAATGACCAGGAGTCCCTCTCCACTCTAAACGAGGTAAACCTGGTAAGGCTAAGGTCACAGTCTTGGCATGACAGTCCAAGATAGCGTGGTAAGGTGATAACCAATCCATCCCCAATATGACATCAAAATCAAATATATGTCCAGAAAAAGCAAATCTATACGAGTCTCAAGACCTCCAATAACCACTATACATGAACAATGGATGCGATCCACCACAATAGAATCACCCACCGGTGTAGACACATAAACAGGGGCACTCAAAGAATAACTATGTGTGGCTAGATACAGTGCAAAATAAAATTGAAGCTTCTCTACCACAAACTAGAACAGTACCTGTACCTCCACCTCTAATACCTCCACCTCCACCTCCAGCTAACTGAGCGAGCTGGACGAGTCCCTCAATGAACCTCCACACTCTCTCTCACAGTGGGAAGTATGATAAGAGCATGACAAGCCAAGTCGATGAATCTGATCTCGTACTGAGTAATAGTCATAGAACCCTGCTGGAGACACTCAAACTGCGTCCGATAGACCTCTCCCAGAGTGATGGGGAGAAACTTCTCCAGAAATAGCTGAGTAAATTGCTTCCAAGTCAAAGCTGGCGATCCGACTGGTCTAGCCAAACAGAAATCCCTCCACCAAGTCTTGGCGGATCTAGACAAGCAAAAAGTGGCAAAATCAACCCTATTGGTCTCATCTATCCCCATGTTTCTGAGAACCTCGTGACATCGGTCTAGAAAATCCTGGAAATCCTCAGAAGATGCACCGCCAAAAGTAGTAGTGAAGAGCTTGGTGAAACCCATCCAACCTCCACAAAGCCTCCGAAGACGTAGCTGATCTATCACCGGTTTGTGCTGCTGTTCGGCTAAAAAAATGGTATGTGACCTCACCATTCACGAAAGGACAAGAGTAGGGGTTTCAATTTAGCATTGAGAGAACAAAATCGCACGATAGGAAAGAATGAACGTGAAATTTTTCCTAAATCTGTAGCCTCTGGGGATAAATACAGACGTCTCTGTACCGATCCCTCAAACTCTACTAAGCTTGTTAGTGAACTGTGAGACCCGTGTAACCTAGAGCTATGATACCAACTTGTCATGACCCAGATTCCCCACACTCAGGAGTCGTGATGGCGCCTACTAATATGAGCTAGGCAAGCCAATTATTGAACCATCTACCTTTTCACCAATTTTATTCTCTTTAACAATTACGAAGAAATAACGTTTAAACAACGAAATATAACATAAGCGGAAGAAAAACAATAACCTATCTGAACATGACTATCTGGTACAACTATTTGAGTCTCGACTACCCAGAACTGGTGTCATAGTTTCACAGACGGTCTAAGAATACTACAATTAAAGGTCTGAAAGAATTAAATACGACACTGTCTCTAGAAATACATGTAAGAAATAGGAAAATGGATAGAAGGAGATGCCAAGGCCTACGGACACCTGCAGGGCTACCTCGGGTCGCCTGATGAACAAGGATCAGCAATCTTACTACGGTCCAAAGTCTACAACACTAGGGTCTGCACAAAAGAGCGCATAGTGTAGTATCAGCGCAATCGACCCCATGTGCTGGTAAGTGCCTAGCCTAACCTCGGTGAAGTAGTGATGAGGCTAGGGCCAGACTACCAAATAAACTTGTGCAGTTCAAATATGTATATATACAGCGGAAAGGAAATACATAAATGAACAAATAAAGATAGGAGGGGGAAACATGTTTCAGGGAATAACAGGTAAAAACAGAATAACAAGAGAATTATAAAGGAATCAAAATCAACTGCTACAAGAATAAGGAAAAACAAAGGCAGATTTCACTTTCTTTTCACATCTTGTGGTAGTCATTCCACTCGCTCCCATTACATTATATCTTGTGGTAGGCGTACCACCCGCTCCCATTTCATTATATCCTGTGATAGGCATACCACCCGCTCCCATTTCATTATATCTTGTGGTAGGCATACCACCCGCTCCCATTTTATTATATCTTGTGGTAGGCGTACCACCCGCTCCCCTTTCAATATATCTGTGTTGCGCCGTGCAACCCGATCCATATATAATATTGTTGTGACGTGCAACCCAATCCATATATAATATTGTTGCGGCGTGCAACCCAATCCATATATAATATTGTTACGGCGTGCAACCCGATCCATATATAATATTGTTACGATGTGTAACCCGATCCATATATAATATTTATAATTATAACGAGAGTCCCAACAAGGGATCAATAAGGTTTACACTATCCCGGCAAGGGATTCGAGAGCATAAGTAAATACGTCCCGGCAAGGGAGAAACAGCTATAACCAAACTGATTACAACATCCAACTACCTTAGTTATAATCAAACTCGTTACCACACCTAACTACCTCCGCTACAACCAAACTTGTTACAATACCTAACTGCCTCAGCTATAACCAAACTTGTTACAACACCTAACTGCCTCAGCTATAACCAAACTTGTTCCGACACCTAACTACCTCAATTATAACTATAATCCCTACCCAACACAAAGAATCATCAACCTAAGCATCTATAATATCCATTAAGAACACAATGCAAGGGAACCACAACCCAACAGTAGCCCGGCAAGGGGGCAACATAATGATCTCTTCTCTTTCTCACTTTTACTTCACAATTTACTTCACAACTAGAGCCAATACTCTAGAGTTTCAATTATCACTTATACTTTCACAATTCGTTATACAACTGGAGCCAACGCTCTTCAATGTTCATAGGTCACAATTCTTTCCACAACTTTACACAACAACTAGAAATCTTTACCAAGGCATGAATAACACAACAAAATTATGAAAATCACAATATAAGACTCACGGTCATGCTTGACACCAACGTATAGATACTCGTCACCATGCCTATATGTCGTACTCAATAAGAAACAAATAGCAAATAGGTAAGGTTAGACCAAACACTTACCTCGATGCCACAAACACAATTCACGATTCAATTATAGCTTTATCATTTGATTCCACCACCAATTCGCTCGTATCTAGTCACAAATTATTTAATTACATCAATAAATGCTAAATGAATCAACCCCAATGCATGAAAATAAATTTTCTAAAGTTTTACCCAAAAAGTCAAAAATCGCCCCCGGGCCCACATGGTCAAAACCCGAGGTTCGAACCAAAACCCGATTACCCATTCTCCCACAAACTCAACTATATAATTTGTTTTAAAATCGGACCTCAAATCGAGGTCCAAACCCCCAATTTTTGAAAAACCTAGGTTCTACCCAAAACACCCAATTTCCCCCATGAAAATCATTGATTTTGAGTTGAAATCATGTGAAAAGATGTTAATGATTGAAGAAAAACGAGTTAGAAATCACTTACCAATATTTTGGAGAAGGAAGGTTATTTGAATAATCGCCTCTTATATTTTTGGGGTTTTGAAAAATGAAAAATAACTGAAAATCCCGTTTTAATATACCCCTCTCTGACCCCCTGTGCGGACCGCACAAAATGGAGTGCGGCCGCACAGCTCTTCCTGTGGACTGCAGTGACATGCTTTAGTATTTTGGTCATAACGTTCTCTACAGATGTCCAAATTGTGATTTCTTTATCTTTCTAGAAACTAAACACGAAGGGCTACAACTTTCGTTTTTGAATCATCCTAAAATTCCAAGTAAATCAAACGATATAGGCTTCCGAAGTCGAACCAGTGAAATGCTCTTCACCGAGAACCGCACAGAATCTAGTGCGGCCGCAAAGCCCTCACCGCGGTCTGCAAAAAATTCAGTGCGGCCGCACAAGCCCCTCCGCGGCAGCATTCCTCTTTTTGCGGACCACACTGGTCTGTTCAGAGGCCTTCCACTTCTCTGAACCTGCAACAACTATGTTTTTAAGCCTAACACATCCCGGAACCTACCTGAAACTCACCCGAGCCCTCGGAACTCCAAACCAAGTGTGCATACTAACTCAAAAACATCATATGAACATACTCGTGCGATCACATCATCAAAATAACATGTAAAATCATGAATTAAACCTCAAAACTCAACATTTTCATCAAGAACTCTCAAATTTCATAACTCTTCAACCGGAAGTCCAACTTGCGTCAAATAAATTCCATTTTTCACCAAATTTCACAGTTATCTTTAAAATACTATAACAAATTTGTACCGCGCTCCGAAACCAAAATACGGGCCCGATAATAATGTTTTCAAACATTAACTCTTTTCTTTATTTCTTAGATAATTCAGTAAAATAATTTCTTTCAAAAATTGATTTCTAAGGCTTGGGACATCGGAATTCATTTCCGGGCATACGCCCAAGTCCCATATTTTATTGCGGACCTCCCGGGATTGTCAGAACACGGATCCGGGTCCGTTTTCTCAAAATGTTAACCAAAGTCAACCATAATTAGATTTTAACTCTGGAATTTCTATTTCTCATATTTTCACATAAAAGGCTTTTCAGATATAGGTACGGACTACGCACGTAAATCAAAGTGATGCTAAATGAGGTTTTCAAGGCCTCGGAATGTAGAATTTTATCACACATTTGAAGTTTTTATCTGCTGGTGGAAGAGCAGTCCTCATAAGGCATGTACTACAAGCTATTAATATTCACACTTTAGCAGCTGGTCACCCTCCTAAGGGGACTCTTGAGCAAATTCAAAAATTTATAGTTAGATTTTTCTGGTCAGGTAATGAAACTGGTGATAAACACCACTGGGTTTCCTGGAAGAATCTTTGTTATCCATACGAAGAAGGAGGCTCTATATTCAGAAGCCTGGAGGACACTTGCAAAACCTTCAATGCTAAGCAACGGTGGAAATTCAGAACCACCAATTCACTGTGGTCTCAATTTTTAAAGGACAAATATTGCACAAATGTGCACCCTACCAATGTCCAATGGAGACCTGGTAAATCACATTGTTGGAAAGCTATGTGTGAGGTGAGGCATAAAATGGAAGAACATATTTGGTGGAAGGTAGGAAGAGGGGATGCTAATTTTTGGTTTGATAATTGGACTAAACAAGGCCCTTTATGCAATAAATTGGAAGGTGTGATGGTTCAGCAAAATATTCAAGTTTTTGAGGTGTATAGAGATGGACAATGGGAATGGTCCAAACTCATACCTCATCCTCCCAATTTTATCAAAGAGATGGTATTCAATACCACATTGAATGTTTCCCAGCAAGCACATGATATACCAATTTGGACTTGCTCAGAGAATGGAAAATTTTCTACTGTTTTTGCATGGAACCTTTTTAGACAAAAAAGACATATATCCCAATTTGATAAAAGAATATGGAATAATGATATTCCATATAAGATGGCATTTCTTACATGGAAAGCATCCCATGGCAGAATCCCAACTGATGACAAGATTTCAAAATTTGGTATTCATATTGTTTCTAAGTGTTGTTGTTGTATTGGTGCAGGTATGGTTCCTGAAGTGGAGACAGTTGAACACCTCTTTTCCAATGGCCGATATGCTCAACAAGTATGGGGCTTCTTTGCAGGAAATATTGGTATCCCATACAAAAATACATCCCTCAGAACTTTGTTGTTCAATTGTTGGAATTTCAGAACCAGCAACTCCATCACCTCTTATGTCACTAAAATTATGCCTCCAATTATTCTATGGGAGCTGTGGAGATCAAGATGCAGCTCCAAGTATGAATCAGAAAATTCAGCACTCAATAGATCCATCTCATTGATTACTTTCAACATTAGCAGCCTTGTTAAATCATGCTTTAGAAAACTACTTGTGCAAACTACTAGAGCACCGATTTTCGGAAAGATCAACTATTCTGGTAAATTGGAGCAAGCCTCCACCCTCTATATGTGAAACTTAGTACTGATGGATCGTGCATTCATGGTACATGTGGAGGAGGAGGAGGAGTTGTTAGAGATGCACTTGGCAGATTTATTATGGCTTTCACTATGCCATTGGAACAAGGTACCAGTAATAGTGCTGAAGCTTCCTCATTTCTGTTTGGACTAGAATGGCGCATAAGGATGGGGTACAATTTAGTCATTGGAGAGGCTGACTCAATGCTCCTTCAAAATTGCATCAACGATACAGTTTCTACACCATGGAGATTGGAAGAGACGGTGAATAATATTAAGAAAATTGTGGAAGATCATGGTATCCAAACTAGACACTGTTTTAGAGAAGCCAATAAAGTTGCTGATAGATTGGCCTCTCTAAGTCACACCACTGATGAAGTACACATATACACTCACTTTAATAGCTTACCAAGACAAATTAGAGGTTTCTTGAACATTGATAGATGGCAGCTACCATCCTTTCGAGTCAAGAAGAGAAAGCCCAGTGGACTTATCTACGAGCCACCTTGAAGTACCCGCTTTATTTTTATTTTTATTGGCATTTTTGGGAACATGTAATTTGCTCATAGGTCATTAACCTGGTTCCCCAGGTTAACATTGTTATAATGAAGGCAAGGCCTAGCCCTCTTTCAACAAATATAATTTGTCTTCAAGTGGCAATAAAATCGTTATAAAAAAAGAATAGTTGAGCAAAAAAAACGCGCAGTTTTATCGAAAGATGATTCGACGTCATGATGCAAAGGCTGACCGATTCTGGATTTGTTACGCGCGATATGCCGATGACTTACTACTGGGAATCGTGGGTTCCGTCGATCTTCTCATAGAAACACAAAAACGGCCTTCTATATCGAAATCCCAGTTGAACAAATAATAGGAAAATTCCTGGATCACCCATAGAGAAGAACCAAAACAGAATGGTTCCGCCTACTCAAAACTAAGAGGGGATGCACTGTGGCCTTACCCAAGTCTAGTTTCGATTCTAGTCTGCTGCAGTAAGTAGTCTTGTCCGAAAGCCTCAAGCTGCACCGTCTACTGTAACACTCCTAAAACATATAAAAGTTTCAAGACACGCGAAATATGGAATTTAATTATTTATTTTTTTATAATCTTAAATTCTACTTCTATTACGGACTAAAACCCTTGTGATTAAATTTGAGTTACTCCTCTATTTATAAATAATTGGATGTACAGTTAGGGAAATATTAATAATTTTAATGTTATTAATTATTAAAAGTATGTATAAGTTAATACTAATTAAGTCAAAACCAAAAAAAAATGAAAAACAAAACAAAAATAAGGCTCACATGCCTTAGCCCATAAAGGGCTGGGTAAACTAATAAGAAGCACATTGCTTAGCCCTTATACAAGAAACAGAGAGCTATTCTGTTTACGCAGCAAGCGCAAGGCAGCAGGAGCGAAAAGAAAATTTTAGGGTTCTTTACAAACAACTAATTCTTGAACTTAGGTATATAAAATTTTCTTTGTCAATTACCCTAAAGTAGTAGTATGTAAGAATTAGATAGTTAATTCCCTTCTTTCTCTATAACAACAATAAATTTCATGTTTAGGTGTGAAACTTTAAAATTGATTAAAATGCACTGGTTATTGTAGAATCGATTGTTTAACTGGTGTCAATTGGACTGAGGCCTACGTATTGGCTTGAGAAGTTTTGAGGTGAGTTGATATAACCCTTTACTAAAGTGGTTTAACTCACAAAAGCACACACACAAAGTGTTTGATGAATTGCATAAAAGAGTTAATATATACTTAATGGGAGTAGTAAGTACCTATTAGCTTAGAACTATTTTCTAGCTAAAGTTTAGATGATTATTTGGATATATGCGCATAAATTTCAGATTTTCATGTTATTCTTATATGCCATTTTCATGTTGAAAATTCATGAAGGACCAAGAACCTTTATAAATATTTTTTGAATGTTTATTTCATTCTTATGTCATGTCTTACATTTAAGGATACCAGTATAAGTATGTATAAAAGATTTAGACTTGAAAAGTCACAAGAAAAAGTTTTAGAAACAAAAGATTTTTGGGGAGTATCCTTTATTCTGAGAAGGGGTCATCGTCCAGGCCTAGAGTCCTGATCAAGGCGTTGACTTCCTGAAACTACTTGTGCCAAAGTAGGGAGCACACGAGCCGAGGGTCTCGTTGCTGAGAATTTACTTATCCATGCTAAGGTATGAGACATGAGCGCTGAGAACTATGAAGCGAGTGGCACCTCATGGATTGGGCCTATTCGATCAGGTTGGGATCGAACCTGTGCCGATCACATGGTGACTGAGATAGAATTAAGTCAGGATAGTTGGAATTCCCAAAGTATAAAGTGAAGTATTTTTTTTATAAGTAAGAAAAAGAAAAGAGTTTCTTTTAGAATATTCATGAACTGCTATTATGCAATTATTTTAGAATTATTCTTATAAGCTTTATGTTTTACATGCATTTAGAACCTTTGTTCATAATGTATATGTTATTAAAGTTTCGCCCCTATTGTTGAGACTCACTGAATACAATGGATGGTACTGACGTTCTCTTTTGGGAACCTACGTTGGTCGGTACAACGTAGGAACCGGATTTGCAGGCGAGCAGGCTACGAGTTAGGACTTCCTTCTCTTCCAGTGCTATTGGTGAGCTCCGTTTTTGTTCGTGGAGTATTCCTTAGAGTCATCTTTATTTAGTTATTTCTTTGTTACTTAGAGAACTGGCCAGGAAAATTTCATGTCCTGAGCAGTGCGTCAGTTTATCAATAGAGGCTTCGTAGACATAGTCGTTGGGCTAAGATTCAGATATTTTTGATAATAACTTTGCAGCATTTTATTAGTTACTACGAATAAAGTTTTGAAGTTGGCTTATTTTAGATATTTAAATTATTTAAAAGTGTTTGGTTACAGTAGCGCCTTGTGGCATATAAAGTTTGAGGTTATAATAGATTTGATAAGCAGAGATGGTCCGCTCGGTCATGTTTAGTGATCGAGTGTCGGTCCCGGCTTGTTCAGAAAATGGGTCGTGACATCTACTCAGACTGTCACACCGGCAACGAGAGCTGAGCAGCTAGTGGAACAGAACTAGCAGCAGATAGGCATTCAGTTAGCTTGAAAACGGTAATACTATTTTCCTGTCTTATCTTCATCACTAACTACTCATTCCCCATATTACTTCCCAAGAGTTTTGGAAATGCTATCATTATTATAGGTAAAATTTTAAAATACATATCTCATTTTTGTTTCTTAATGGGCGTGAAAAGTCTAAAGTGGACAACTAAAAGTGAACGGAGGGAGTATTACAAAAGGATCTACAAGATGATCAATAGGGGTGAACCTGCAACCTTACATAAATGACACAAATACTTCTCGCACTGAAATTAAAATCAAGTTCACTATATCTCTTTCAAGAATCCACTGTGCTGAATCATATGAATATACACTTACACCACCAGTTAAATGATTGTGTCCACAGCAACTGAACCGGAAACCAATATCATTCCAACTCTCCTCTGTATATCCACATCTCTTAGTACTTCGTACACGTTTTTCTGGAATAACATCACTGTAAAGCTAAGTTTCAGTGTTCGGTAGCCTGCTGAGGACGGAATGCTCTGGTTTGTGTTCACATTCAAAATCAAGATGAACGAATGCTCGTTCAACATCAGGGAGTTTCTCGAGGTTTATTTGTAGAGTTTCTCCAATAGTATGTGCTTCTTTCAATGGCAAATCTTCTGGAAGTTCGATATCAACCTGTTGTGAGAGAAGCTGAAAACTTTTAAATTTGACTGACAGAAATATCATTATATATGCTACTAGAGATATTCAGGAGACTGACCTCTACGAAGTACAAAACACCAAATGTGTATGCCCGAACTGTATCAACGCGCTTCACTTGGGGGTGTCTTATAACAAGATATGTTAGCTTTTGCAAATATTCCGGAGGCGCTGACTGTCCCACCAATGACGCTACATGAGAAAACCTTGTTCAGGTTAGCATCGGACATTCTTCGGTCCATAACAACATTTTGACAATATTTTGTGAAATTCTTTAGTAATAGAATTTCACGATGGAAAGAACGAACTTCTTCAGTAAATTCGAGCTCCAATATCTCAACTGGGCTATCAAACAATAGGATTGCAAGCATAAAATTTTGCAGCACTTACTATCATTTGGTGATATTTCCTTATTTATGTTAGTAATAGTTTATGGATTCGATTAAGAAAAACAACTTATACAAGATATTGAAGGGGAGCCTTGGCGTAACTGGTAAAGTTGTTGCCATGTGACCAGAAGGTCACGGGTTCAAACCGTGGAAACAGCCTCTGGCAGAAATATAGGATAAGGCTGTGTGCAATAGACCCTTGAATCATCTCAAAATTACTAGTAGATCAAAAGATATAGGCTTTAGAAGTCGGACCAGTGAAATGTTCTTCACCGCGGACCGCACAGAATCTAGTGCGGCCGCAGAGCCCTCACCGCGGTCCGCATAAAATCCAGTGCGGCCGCACAAACCCCTCCATGGCAGCATTCCTCTTTGTGCGGACCGCACTGGTCTGTTCAGAGGCCTTCCACTTCTCTGAACCTGCAACAACTATGTTTCTAAGCCTAAGACATCCCGGAACCTATCTGAAACTCACCCGAGCCCTCGGAACTCCAAACCAAGTGTGCATACTAACTCAAAAACATCATATGAATATACTCGTGCGATCACATCATCAAAATAACATGTAAAATTATGAATTAAACCTCAAAACTCAATATTTTCATCAAGAACTCTCAAATTTCATAACTCTTCAACCGGAAGTCCAACTCACGTCAAATAAATCCCGTTTTTCACCAAATTTCAAAGTTATCTTCCAAATACTAGAACAAGTTTGTACCGGGATCCGAAACCAAAATACGGGCCTGATAATAATGGTTTCAAACATTAACTCTTTTCTTTATTTCTTAGATAATTCAGTAAAATAATTTCTTTCAAAAATTGATTTCTAAGGCTTGGGACCTCGAAATTCATTTCCGGGCATACGCCCAAATTCCATATTTTATTGTGGACCTCCCGGGATTGTCAGAACATGGATCCGGGTCCGTTTGCTCAAAATATTGACCAAAGTCAACCATAATCAGATTTTAACTCTAGAATTTCTATTTCTCATATTTTCACATAGAAGGCTTTCCGGATATAGGTCCGGACCACGCACGCAAATCAAGGTGATGCTAAATGAGGTTTTCAAGGCCTCGGAAAGTAGAATTTTATTTTAAAACAAGTGATGACCTTTTGGGTCTCACACATTTGAAATTTTTATCTGCTGGTGGAAGAGCAGTCCTCATAAGATATGTACTACAAGCTATTAATATTCACACTTTAGCAGCTGTTCACCCTCCTAAGGGGACTCTTGAGCAAATTCAAAAATTTATAGTTAGATTTTTTTGGTTAGGTAATGAAACAGGTGATAAACACCATTGTATTTCCTGGAAGAATCTTTGTTATCCATACGAAGGAGGCTCTATGTTCAGAAGCCTGGAGGACACTTGCAAAGCCTTCAATGCTAAGCAACGATGGAAATTCAGAACCACCAATTCACTGTGGTCTCAATTTTTAAAGGCCAAATATTGCACAAATGTGCACCCTACCAATGTCCGATGGAGACCTGGTCAATCACATTGTTGGAAAGCCATGTGTGAGGTGAGGCATAAAATGGAAGAACATATCTGGTGGAAGGTAGGAAGAGGGGGTGTTAATTTTTGGTTTGATAATTGGACTAAACAAGGCCCTTTATGCAGCAAATTGGAAGGTGTGATGGTTCAGCAAAATATTCAAGTTTTTGAGGTGTATAGAAATGGACAATGGGACTGGTCCAAACTCATACCTCACCCTCCCAATTTTATCAAAGAGATGGTATTCAGTACCACATTGAATGTTTCCCAGCAAGCACATGATACACCAATCTGGACTTGCTCAGAGAATGGAAAATTTTCTACTGTTTTTGCATGGAACCTTTTTAGACAAAAAAGACATATATCCCAATTTGATAAAAGAATATGGCATAATGATGTTCCATATAATATGGCCTTTCTTACATGGAAAGCAACCCATGGCAGAATCCCAACTGATGACAAGGTTTCAAAATTTGGTATTCATATTGTTTCTAAATGTTGTTGTTGTATTGGTGCAGGTATGGTTCCTGAAGTGGAGACAGTTGAACACCTCTTTTCCAATGGCCGATATGCTCAACAAGTATGGGGCTTCTTTGCAGGAAAGATTGGTATCCCATACAAAAATACATCCCTCGGAACTTTGTTGTCAACTGTTGGAATTTCAGAACCAGCAACTCCATCACCTCTTATGTCACTAAAATTATGCCTCCAATTATTCTATGGGAGTTGTGGAGATCAAGATGCAGCTCCAAGTATGAATCAGAAAATCCAGCACTCAATAGATCCATCTCATTGATTACTTTCAACATTAGCAACCTTGTTAAATCATGCTTTAGAAAAGTTAAAGTACCAGATGATTGGGACAACTTGTGCAAACTACTAGAGCACCGATTTTCGGAAAGATCAACTATTCTGGTAAATTGGAGCAAGCCTCCACCTCCTATATGTGAAACTTAATATTGATGGATCGTGCATTCATGGTACATGTGGAGGAGGAGGAAGAGTTGTTAGAGATGCACTTGGCAGATTTATTATGGCTTTCACTATGCCATTGGGACAAGGTACCAGTAATAGTGTTGAAGCTTCCTCATTTCTGTTTGGACTAGAATGGTGCATAAGGATGGGGTACAATCTAGTCATTGGAGAGACTGGCTCAATGCTCCTTCAAAATTGCGTCAACGATACAGTTTCTACACCATGGAGATTGGAAGGGACGGTGAATAATATCAAGAAAATTGTGGAAGATCATGATATCCAAACTAGACACTATTTTAGAGAAGCCAATAAAGTTGCTGATAGATTGGCCTCTCTAAGTCACACCACTGATGAAGTACACATATACACTCACTTTAATAGCTTACCAAGACAAATTAGAGGTTTCTTGAACATTGATAGATGGCAGCTACCATCCTTTCGAGTCAAGAAGAGAAAGCCTAGTGGACTTATCTATGAGCCACCTTGAAGTACCCGCTTTATTTTTATTGGCATTTTTGGGAACATGTAATTTGCTCATAGGTCATTAACCTGGTTCCCCAGGTTAACATTGTTATAATGAAGGCGAGGCCTAGCCCTCCTTCAACAAATGTAATTTGTTTTCAAGTGGCAATAAAATCATTATAAAAAAAAAAAGTTGAGCAAAAAAAACGCGCAGTTTCATCGAAAGATGATTCGGCGTCATGATGCAAAGGCTGACCGATTCTGGATTTGTTACGCGCGATATGCCGACGACTTACTACTGAGAATCGTGGGTTCCGTCGATCTTCTCATAGAAACACAAAAACGGCCTTCTATATCGAAATCTCAGTTGAAAAAATAATAGGAAAATTCCTGGATCACCCATGGAGAAGAACCAAAACAGAATGGTTCCGCCTACTCAAAACTAAGAGGGGATGCCCTGTGGCCTTACCTAAGTCTAGTTTCGAATCTAGTCTACTGCAGTAAGTAGTCTTGTCCGAAAGCCTCAAACTGCACCGTCTACTCAGACTGTCACACCGGCAACGAGAGCAGTAAGAGCAGATAGTGGAACAGAACTAGCAGCAGATAGGCATTCAGTTAGCTTGAAAACGGTAATACTATTTTTCTGTCTTATCTTCATCATTAACTACTTATTCCCCAGATTACTTCCCAAGAGTTTTGGAAATGCTATCATTATTATAGGTAAAATTTTAAAATACATATCTCATTTTTGTTTCTTAATGGGCGTGAAAAGTCTAAAGTGGACAACTAAAAGTGAACGGAGGGAGTATTACAAAAGGATCTACAAGATGATCAATAGGGGTGAACCTGCAACCTTACATAAATGACACAAATACTTCTCGCACTGAAATTAAAATCAAGTTCACTATATCTCTTTCAAGAATCCACTGTGCTGAATCATATGAATATACACTTACACCACCAGTTAAATGATTGTGTCCACAGCAACTGAACCGGAAACCAATATCATTCCAACTCTCCTCTGTATATCCACATCTCTTAGTACTTCGTACACGTTTTTCTGGAATAACATCACTGTAAAGCTAAGTTTCAGTGTTCGGTAGCCTGCTGAGGACGGAATGCTCTGGTTTGTGTTCACATTCAAAATCAAGATGAACGAATGCTCGTTCAACATCAGGGAGTTTCTCGAGGTTTATTTGTAGAGTTTCTCCAATAGTATGTGCTTCTTTCAATGGCAAATCTTCTGGAAGTTCGATATCAACCTGTTGTGAGAGAAGCTGAAAACTTTTAAATTTGACTGACAGAAATATCATTATATATGCTACTAGAGATATTCAGGAGACTGACCTCTACGAAGTACAAAACACCAAATGTGTATGCCCGAACTGTATCAACGCGCTTCACTTGGGGGTGTCTTATAACAAGATATGTTAGCTTTTGCAAATATTCCGGAGGCGCTGACTGTCCCACCAATGACGCTACATGAGAAAACCTTGTTCAGGTTAGCATCGGACATTCTTCGGTCCATAACAACATTTTGACAATATTTTGTGAAATTCTTTAGTAATAGAATTTCACGATGGAAAGAACGAACTTCTTCAGTAAATTCGAGCTCCAATATCTCAACTGGGCTATCAAACAATAGGATTGCAAGCATAAAATTTTGCAGCACTTACTATCATTTGGTGATATTTCCTTATTTATGTTAGTAATAGTTTATGGATTCGATTAAGAAAAACAACTTATACAAGATATTGAAGGGGAGCCTTGGCGTAACTGGTAAAGTTGTTGCCATGTGACCAGAAGGTCACGGGTTCAAACCGTGGAAACAGCCTCTGGCAGAAATATAGGATAAGGCTGTGTGCAATAGACCCTTGAATCATCTCAAAATTACTAGTAGATCAAAAGATATAGGCTTTAGAAGTCGGACCAGTGAAATGTTCTTCACCGCGGACCGCACAGAATCTAGTGCGGCCGCAGAGCCCTCACCGCGGTCCGCATAAAATCCAGTGCGGCCGCACAAACCCCTCCATGGCAGCATTCCTCTTTGTGCGGACCGCACTGGTCTGTTCAGAGGCCTTCCACTTCTCTGAACCTGCAACAACTATGTTTCTAAGCCTAAGACATCCCGGAACCTATCTGAAACTCACCCGAGCCCTCGGAACTCCAAACCAAGTGTGCATACTAACTCAAAAACATCATATGAATATACTCGTGCGATCACATCATCAAAATAACATGTAAAATTATGAATTAAACCTCAAAACTCAATATTTTCATCAAGAACTCTCAAATTTCATAACTCTTCAACCGGAAGTCCAACTCACGTCAAATAAATCCCGTTTTTCACCAAATTTCAAAGTTATCTTCCAAATACTAGAACAAGTTTGTACCGGGATCCGAAACCAAAATACGGGCCTGATAATAATGGTTTCAAACATTAACTCTTTTCTTATTTCTTAGATAATTCAGTAAAATAATTTCTTTCAAAAATTGATTTCTAAGGCTTGGGACCTCGAAATTCATTTCCGGGCATACGCCCAAATTCCATATTTTATTGTGGACCTCCCGGGATTGTCAGAACATGGATCCGGGTCCGTTTGCTCAAAATATTGACCAAAGTCAACCATAATCAGATTTTAACTCTAGAATTTCTATTTCTCATATTTTCACATAGAAGGCTTTCCGGATATAGGTCCGGACCACGCACGCAAATCAAGGTGATGCTAAATGAGGTTTTCAAGGCCTCGGAAAGTAGAATTTTATTTTAAAACAAGTGATGACCTTTTGGGTCTCACACATTTGAAATTTTTATCTGCTGGTGGAAGAGCAGTCCTCATAAGATATGTACTACAAGCTATTAATATTCACACTTTAGCAGCTGTTCACCCTCCTAAGGGGACTCTTGAGCAAATTCAAAAATTTATAGTTAGATTTTTTTGGTTAGGTAATGAAACAGGTGATAAACACCATTGTATTTCCTGGAAGAATCTTTGTTATCCATACGAAGGAGGCTCTATGTTCAGAAGCCTGGAGGACACTTGCAAAGCCTTCAATGCTAAGCAACGATGGAAATTCAGAACCACCAATTCACTGTGGTCTCAATTTTTAAAGGCCAAATATTGCACAAATGTGCACCCTACCAATGTCCGATGGAGACCTGGTCAATCACATTGTTGGAAAGCCATGTGTGAGGTGAGGCATAAAATGGAAGAACATATCTGGTGGAAGGTAGGAAGAGGGGGTGTTAATTTTTGGTTTGATAATTGGACTAAACAAGGCCCTTTATGCAGCAAATTGGAAGGTGTGATGGTTCAGCAAAATATTCAAGTTTTTGAGGTGTATAGAAATGGACAATGGGACTGGTCCAAACTCATACCTCACCCTCCCAATTTTATCAAAGAGATGGTATTCAGTACCACATTGAATGTTTCCCAGCAAGCACATGATACACCAATCTGGACTTGCTCAGAGAATGGAAAATTTTCTACTGTTTTTGCATGGAACCTTTTTAGACAAAAAAGACATATATCCCAATTTGATAAAAGAATATGGCATAATGATGTTCCATATAATATGGCCTTTCTTACATGGAAAGCAACCCATGGCAGAATCCCAACTGATGACAAGGTTTCAAAATTTGGTATTCATATTGTTTCTAAATGTTGTTGTTGTATTGGTGCAGGTATGGTTCCTGAAGTGGAGACAGTTGAACACCTCTTTTCCAATGGCCGATATGCTCAACAAGTATGGGGATTCTTTGCAGGAAGGATTGGTATCCCATACAAAAATACATCCCTCGGAACTTTGTTGTCAACTGTTGGAATTTCAGAACCAGCAACTCCATCACCTCTTATGTCACTAAAATTATGCCTCCAATTATTCTATGGGAGTTGTGGAGATCAAGATGCAGCTCCAAGTATGAATCAGAAAATCCAGCACTCAATAGATCCATCTCATTGATTACTTTCAACATTAGCAACCTTGTTAAATCATGCTTTAGAAAAGTTAAAGTACCAGATGATTGGGACAACTTGTGCAAACTACTAGAGCACCGATTTTCGGAAAGATCAACTATTCTGGTAAATTGGAGCAAGCCTCCACCTCCTATATGTGAAACTTAATATTGATGGATCGTGCATTCATGGTACATGTGGAGGAGGAGGAAGAGTTGTTAGAGATGCACTTGGCAGATTTATTATGGCTTTCACTATGCCATTGGGACAAGGTACCAGTAATAGTGTTGAAGCTTCCTCATTTCTGTTTGGACTAGAATGGTGCATAAGGATGGGGTACAATCTAGTCATTGGAGAGACTGGCTCAATGCTCCTTCAAAATTGCGTCAACGATACAGTTTCTACACCATGGAGATTGGAAGGGACGGTGAATAATATCAAGAAAATTGTGGAAGATCATGATATCCAAACTAGACACTATTTTAGAGAAGCCAATAAAGTTGCTGATAGATTGGCCTCTCTAAGTCACACCACTGATGAAGTACACATATACACTCACTTTAATAGCTTACCAAGACAAATTAGAGGTTTCTTGAACATTGATAGATGGCAGCTACCATCCTTTCGAGTCAAGAAGAGAAAGCCTAGTGGACTTATCTATGAGCCACCTTGAAGTACCCGCTTTATTTTTATTGGCATTTTTGGGAACATGTAATTTGCTCATAGGTCATTAACCTGGTTCCCCAGGTTAACATTGTTATAATGAAGGCGAGGCCTAGCCCTCCTTCAACAAATGTAATTTGTTTTCAAGTGGCAATAAAATCATTATAAAAAAAAAAAGTTGAGCAAAAAAAACGCGCAGTTTCATCGAAAGATGATTCGGCGTCATGATGCAAAGGCTGACCGATTCTGGATTTGTTACGCGCGATATGCCGACGACTTACTACTGAGAATCGTGGGTTCCGTCGATCTTCTCATAGAAACACAAAAACGGCCTTCTATATCGAAATCTCAGTTGAAAAAATAATAGGAAAATTCCTGGATCACCCATGGAGAAGAACCAAAACAGAATGGTTCCGCCTACTCAAAACTAAGAGGGGATGCCCTGTGGCCTTACCTAAGTCTAGTTTCGAATCTAGTCTACTGCAGTAAGTAGTCTTGTCCGAAAGCCTCAAACTGCACCGTCTACTCAGACTGTCACACCGGCAACGAGAGCAGTAAGAGCAGATAGTGGAACAGAACTAGCAGCAGATAGGCATTCAGTTAGCTTGAAAACGGTAATACTATTTTTCTGTCTTATCTTCATCATTAACTACTTATTCCCCAGATTACTTCCCAAGAGTTTTGGAAATGCTATCATTATTATAGGTAAAATTTTAAAATACATATCTCATTTTTGTTTCTTAATGGGCGTGAAAAGTCTAAAGTGGACAACTAAAAGTGAACGGAGGGAGTATTACAAAAGGATCTACAAGATGATCAATAGGGGTGAACCTGCAACCTTACATAAATGACACAAATACTTCTCGCACTGAAATTAAAATCAAGTTCACTATATCTCTTTCAAGAATCCACTGTGCTGAATCATATGAATATACACTTACACCACCAGTTAAATGATTGTGTCCACAGCAACTGAACCGGAAACCAATATCATTCCAACTCTCCTCTGTATATCCACATCTCTTAGTACTTCGTACACGTTTTTCTGGAATAACATCACTGTAAAGCTAAGTTTCAGTGTTCGGTAGCCTGCTGAGGACGGAATGCTCTGGTTTGTGTTCACATTCAAAATCAAGATGAACGAATGCTCGTTCAACATCAGGGAGTTTCTCGAGGTTTATTTGTAGAGTTTCTCCAATAGTATGTGCTTCTTTCAATGGCAAATCTTCTGGAAGTTCGATATCAACCTGTTGTGAGAGAAGCTGAAAACTTTTAAATTTGACTGACAGAAATATCATTATATATGCTACTAGAGATATTCAGGAGACTGACCTCTACGAAGTACAAAACACCAAATGTGTATGCCCGAACTGTATCAACGCGCTTCACTTGGGGGTGTCTTATAACAAGATATGTTAGCTTTTGCAAATATTCCGGAGGCGCTGACTGTCCCACCAATGACGCTACATGAGAAAACCTTGTTCAGGTTAGCATCGGACATTCTTCGGTCCATAACAACATTTTGACAATATTTTGTGAAATTCTTTAGTAATAGAATTTCACGATGGAAAGAACGAACTTCTTCAGTAAATTCGAGCTCCAATATCTCAACTGGGCTATCAAACAATAGGATTGCAAGCATAAAATTTTGCAGCACTTACTATCATTTGGTGATATTTCCTTATTTATGTTAGTAATAGTTTATGGATTCGATTAAGAAAAACAACTTATACAAGATATTGAAGGGGAGCCTTGGCGTAACTGGTAAAGTTGTTGCCATGTGACCAGAAGGTCACGGGTTCAAACCGTGGAAACAGCCTCTGGCAGAAATATAGGATAAGGCTGTGTGCAATAGACCCTTGTGGTCCGGCCCTTCCCCAGACCCCACGCATAGCAGAAGCTTAGTGCGTCGGCTGCCCTTTAAACTTATACAAGATATATACAGAAAGAAAAGAGTTCTTCATAACTGTGATTCACTATGATGAAGTGATGTTCCATCAGGTGAGAAGGGCAGCAGAAGCCCGCCCTCATTACCAATTTTTCTTCTTCTTTCACTCTCGCCATTAACTAACTAATATGTGTGTCCCGAATAACCAGAAAACCACCGCGTTGAAAGGAACAAGAATTACCTGCATTCTCTAAAACAGTTCCTGACCAATTGGAGATTGTATAAATTGCAAGGATAAGGGCACCAACGGGATCGATCCACCAGTAGAACTTATCACCAAGGACAGCTGCTACCAATCCGACTACATTAGTAACCACGTCAAAATAGTGATCCTGACAAAGGTATCTTCAAGTTAGACAAGTAGACAATCAGGATAAGGACGCAAAGCTAGAATGCGAAGATACTACACACACCTTTGCATAGGCACGTACAATGTTGTTTCCTGAGCTTCTACAGTAGAGCCAAAGAGCAAGTTTTACCACTGTGGCTGTTATCATGATAGCATACAACCAGACAAGCTCATCAGAGGTCATCTTTTCGGGAGATTTATTTTCAACTAGTTGTTCTACAGCCTGAACCAACACCTGAAAGCCTAAAATGGACGTAACTTGAGCACAATATCAATAGAATTCTCACGGATAATTTTCTTAACATAGCTCCCCCAAAAAATCTAACGACTCAATAGATTCTAATGCAAATAGGATGAAATGGTTAGCATGTCAAAGAGATCGCATACCAAGTGTAGCCATAACAGCAGCAAATATAATAATTCCTACTGGCTGCACTCGCAACTTCCCTATAGGATATTTGTAGATGTTGATATTTTTCATTGATAGGTGAGTCAACCACAGTATGGCACCAGCCATGAGATCAAGTAAGGAATCCAATGTAGATGCAGCAATAGCCAGAGAACCACTCTTCACCGTGGCATAGATCTGCAAGGTGCAAGATGGTTATTACTGCCATTATAGAAAAATACATAAAACATCACTAATACTGGCTTTGATATCCAAGGTGCAAAATGTGTTACCAGAGCCATTATATGAAATTGCATAATCACCATTTTTGCAAACTAATTTCTTCTGGAGTGCAAGTAGTAGCGAACCTAAGTTCAATTGAATCCCCTTCGTCAAAAAATTGCTCTGTACAGACTGGATAAAAACTTTTTCTATATATATTCAAATCTGCTTGACATAAGAAAGTTTTAAATTTAATGGTAAGGGGGTTCAAAACTTGCTATAGGTCACAAGTTTGAATCCTAGGTGCGGCATTCGTACATTCTTTTTAATCCAATTCCAAGAAATGCACCAATGTCGCACCTAAGATTCGAACTTGTGACCTATAGCAATTTTTGAACCCCTTTACCATTAAATTTAAAACTTCTCGTTATGTCTAGGGGATTCAAAAACTAATATATATATATATATATATATATACAAAAAATTATCTTTATCCTATTTGTACAGAGCAACTTTTTGACGAAGGGGATTTAATTGAACCCCCTTCATTGTACTTAGGTCCGCCACTATAAGTATGTAATTGTTATTACCTTGAGAGCTAGCAATACAACATTTGCATAATTGGAGATCTTCATCGCCCTCTCATGTTGAGCTTGTTCTTCAAGATCCTCAGCATCAATGCAATTAGATGCCACAATGGAATCAACTTCTTCAAATGACTTCAATGTCTCAAATTGTTTTTCATAGTAGTCCTTTTCTCCTATGGTAAAAAAAAAAAAAAAAAAACCGCAAAAATGAAAGAGGGAATGAACAATTCAACAAAGAAAGGGAAACAAGCTAGCTTCATTGTAGGCGGGGTGCAATTTGATATCCTTTCAAACCCTTCAGAGTCTTAATGAAGTTAATGTGCAAGGAATAACAGAAAGAATTTTATCAAGCAGTTGTTCTTGATATACCTACATATCATCAAGACTTATAATCTCCATTTCCAACCACGCACTCAAGTTTGATACTAAAGGAGGAAAGGGAATGGGACGAGAGGTGTAACCAAACACCATACAGGTTTTGAGAGTCCTTAAGATCTAATGGAACATGGTCAAAACACCAAATTTAGCCTAGGATCAGCATCTTCCACTAAATTTCATCATCGCATTATCTCTACCACATAACATAATGTTTCCCCACCCTTCAACAACAACTTGTAAACAAAATTGCAGGTTTCAGCTTGACAAATAGTCGACTAGTATCCTTAATTGTGCTAAAACATCGTCATGTGGACTATGAAAATGCATGCTCAACCATTACCACAAACAATTAAGACAAAAGCCCATTCCACAAAATATTGCAACCCAAAAAACCAAAATAAATGAAACAAAATAGAAAATGACCCAATCAATTTCACAAGGTCTTCTCTACTTCATTCACACAACAGCGTAGCCACATACATTGAAGGATGGTCAACTGAACACCCTTCATCGAAAAATTATACTGTATATATAGAAACATATATTATATATAGGTCAAAAAGTATTTTTTATATGTATATATTAAATTTTGAACACCCTTCACGAAATTCCAGGCTTCGCCCTTGCCTTCACAAATAGAACACATGTATACTTTATGCTAGTCCATATACTTGAAATGTGCTAGGAAGTAGTAGCTTAGACAGCAATTTCAACACAACATATATTTCCAATCTCCTCATACTTTCTCCAATAAACACAACAGATAGACACAAAAAATATACATGTCAGCTGCTTGATATACACAGAATATCAAAGATAGAACTAAAAAAAAAAAAAACAGAAAACCAGTCCCTCTCTGTAACAGAAGTTTGGCACTTTTCTTTCTCAAGACTCAAACTAAGAAACTTTTACTAACATTGTGTTCTTTCACCATTTTGTGATTAAAGATGATATAACCTAGTTCAATATAATACCAAAAGTTAGCAAAAATGACTCGTTTTTGTTTTCTTTAAAATTGACTCTTGACAAGCAAAAGGGGAAAGGGAGCCTTAGCGTAGTTACTGCCATGTGATCTCATGTGACCAGGGTGCAAACCGCGGAAATAGCACGGTAAGACCGCGTACGATAGATCTTTGTGGTCGGCCCTTCCCGGACCCAGTGCATAGCGGAAGCTTAGTACACCGAGCTGCCCGCCCCTTCTCGGACGCCGCATAAAACGGGAGCTTAGTGCACCGAGCTGTCCAGCCCTTTCCCAAACCATGCATAGCGAAAGCTTAGTACACCGCTTTCTCTTATAAGCAAAAGGGGAATTGAGGGAGGAGAAAGAGAGAACCTTTAGTTAAGCAAGAGGATTTGGAAAGGTCAATATTGGAGCAAGATTCAACATCACCATTATCATTAACACAAGACTTGACCTTTTCAGGTAATCTTGCCAAGAAATCACCCCTCAGAGATGTTACTGAGTTCCGGCGACTTATCCGGTGGCTGCTCCGCCGTCCACTTCCACTAAGCTTCCACCCTTCTAACAATGGCGTTTTGTTTTCATTCTCTACTTCTTCTCCCTCCATTTTTTCACCACACCCCACAATTCAAAGCTTAAGTTTCAATTCTGTTACAACACCATTGACATATATATAGCTGCTCTCTATATAGAGGTTTTGGTCTTTTGTCTTTATTTTAGTTTGATTTTAATATGTGATGAGAATTTGTCTGGTGACAAAAAATAGTTGGACTTTTCCAGAAAAATGTTTTTTTTACATTTGGATAAAAGAATTTCTTTTTTATATTTTAAAAGTAGTGAATCTTTTTGACAAGATTTTCTAGAAAAATTTTTTTTTGCGCGTCACGTGACAAACACTAATTGTGTGAGGCCTTTTTTTTTGTCTCTCAATTTCGTGGACCCAAAATTTTATGGAGCAAAAATATAAAATATGGGTCCATAAATTTATGAAAATACCTTACACAACTAATTTTATTTGTGTTAGACACACCCATAAAACTTTTCATCATTGTGACCTTCCCCGGTAGTTCTCGTACTTCCTAAATTTAGCTGGTACAGGCTTGTTTATATTTGGCAACTTCAGCTTCTTCTTTTTTCTAAATTGTCTTTTTTTTTTAATACTTTTTCTTTTGCTTTTTTCCTTTTGTATTGAGAAATAACAAAATTTCCCAAGTAATAATACATTTCTCTTCCAATACTTTACGGTTTTATTTAATAACTCCTATTTGTTGCAATATCAGCATAATTCACTCAAAAATAAAATGCGTGGCAGTATACTTAGGGTGTGTTTGGTACGAAGAAAAATATTTTTTCATGAAAAATAAATGGTTTTATCACTTATTTTTTCTTGTTTGGTTGGTAGTGAAAAACTTTTTTTTTTTTTAATATTTTCTAGTGTTTGGTTAGAGAGTATAAAATATTTTTAGGAAAATAATTTTTTATGTTACTCTCCTCAACCCACCTTTCCCAAAATCCTCATATTTGTTTTACTCCCCCTCCCCAACCCGGACTCCATTTTATTCAAGAATTTAATTTTTTTCAAAATTTACACAAACCCAAAGGAACTAATGTGCTATTTTACTTTTTCACATAAACGTTGAAATTTGAGCTCAATAACTAAAAAGAAAATACTTTTTTGTTGAAAAAGAAAGAATGCTTTCTACAAATGAAAAGAAATTACTTGTTTTGTTGGATGAAAGAAAATATTTTTTCTACATCATGAAACGAAACAAAATACGTTTTCTATGTCATGAAAAGAAAGTACTAGTTTTGTTAAAATGAAAGAAAATATTTTTTTCTATATCAGGAAAAGAAAAACCCACTTAATTTGTTGAAATGAAAGAAAATTTCTTTTTTATATCATGAAAAGAAAGTACTCATTTTGTTGTAATAATAGAAAATACTTTTCTACATCATAAAAAAAAGTACTCTTAATAATATTTCTATTTAGGGTGGGTGATGGGCGAGGTTGGGGTAGATAGGGTGTGGTTGGGGTAGTTGGGGGTGGGTTGGGTTGCTTTGGGGATGGGATGGATGGGGTGGGTTAGTGGGGTTGATGGGGATATGGAAGATAGCGGAGAAGGTTGAAAAAGAGTTTTGGAAAAGGTTCTCCCTTCTTTTGATAGAGAAAATAATTGAAAGAAAATAAGTTCATGAGAAAAAGTATTTTCCAAAACATTTAAGTCAGCGTACCAAACACACCCTTAGTTCAGTACTTTCTCTTTGTTCTTGAAAATGTTGGCTTTTGACCTTTTAGCTGTTCAGTAATTTAATCATTTAAATATTGAAACTAGAAATTTTTTAAGCTTACTTATTAATTTAATGTTGATAAACTTAGTTTATGTGTTTTCCTAAGGGAGGGACAAGAAGGCTTCGTTCGAAATACCAAGTTCATGCCACTGAGAGAATATTGATTGGTTGAGGAAAAACATAATTAATATAAATTCATGATTTATAATGGCTCTTTTTCTCATGAGCAGTTGTTTATATGTACAGTGTTTTTGACATTTTCATGCCTTAGACAAACAATGATAATGCCACTATCATTGAAAATGAACAACCAAATGAACATAAACTTGGACTGGTTGGTTTACGACATATTGTTTAGTTCATTTTACAATTTTATCACATTGAAATGTATGCTTATGAATAACCTTGACTTGCCACTTCTATCGTACTAATTTCTTTCCACTTTGAGACGTTTGGCTCTTCTGTTTCAACAAAATAATTAACAAGTGCTATAATAGGAGATCGAAATCCAAAACCTCAAGGGTTAAAAACTCATCAAATGTTGTCTAATTCCACGAATACTAATATGGCTATAGATAGCATGAATCTGTTCTTATCTTAAGCTGCTAGAGCAGGAGTAAGCAGAGGACACAAGTAAAACATATGTAACCTGTTCTCAGGATATGTACAGAGATGTTTTGATCACGAAAATGTATACAGAGATGTTATAATGTCCAATAGCAAAAGTTGACAATTAGATTAAGATCTATATCAGCTCCTTACATCCTGCCTACATCACGAAACATAACCCGGTTGGAAGTAGAGATAAGCATTGGCTAGAGCGCACACTGGAGATATCAATCCAAACATGTAGGTGTCGTTTGGTTGGAAAACAAGTCATCACATGATTATCCTGGGATTAGTTATCCCACCCTCCCATAGGGATAAAAAACACTACAATCCTGGGATAACTAATCCCAGGGTTAGTTATACCACTATTTTATCCCAAACCAAACATTGGATAAACTCATCAAGCACATACAGTAAATAGTGCTGTTAAAATGCTGAGCGGCAGAAGATAGTAACAGAAAACTTTAGCTTCTGGTGTAGATATCACAAGTCTAATCACGGCAAGTGATATCAAGTAACTATCTCCCATGAGTTCCAGATAAACTAGTCATGAATGAACTCATTCCCAACCACATATCCTACCATCCAGCTATACAATACAGGACCACACAAATAGGGGGATTGAAGTTTGGGAAAAGGGTAGGAATGGTTTTCTCCTCGCCAGTACTTACTATAAGAATACAGTAATACAAATGCACATGGAAACTTCAAAATGTCACAGCAATAAAGGGACATAATTGGAGACAGCAATAAGTAACAATTACTGACATAACAGATGTTCATAAATCGTAACCTCAAGATTACATTTAACTGTGACAAACAGATCAAAAATCTCCTTAACAAGGGTGCTATTACCAAGTTTCATCAATTCTCTAAAAAAGAACCAAATATCATACTGAAAGGAGCTCCTAATCAAACAGACTGAATCCCATGTCGTCATCACTTTCTTCCTTGGGCTCTTCCTGTTCCACATTTCAACAAAATCAAACAAAAAGGTTAGAGAAAGGCCATGAAAATAATCTACTCTTACTTTTAGAAAAGAAAGAATAAAACTTATACAAGTTTAACTTCATGGTTGAGAGAATCCAACCAACCATTAATTATTCTTTTGCTTAGATAATTTCTACTGTCGTAATTCATGATTAAGAAAATGTTACCATTTTTCTAAAACTATTATTCATTACAGAAGCATGTTAGAATTCCCAATTAAGGAGATTATACCAATTCCACATGCAACAATACCAAATCACCCTTTTCATAATAAGTTCAATATCCAACCATAACATAAGATGATATTCATCATTAAAAGTATCCCAATAACTTTTCTAAATCAATTATTTCACAACCTCTCTGCCAAAACGTATAATTCTTTTCATTGTTTTATGTTTTTCATATTGTTTCCATCAACCAGTGTAGATAACAACCAAACATATGTTTGAAAGAAGATTGCAGGATCTACTCAATCACTTTTTCAACAAAATCAGTTTTTCTTCATTTTTATTGTCGCAGAAGTAACTACAAAACATTCCATTACCTTCTTTTCCTCCGCAGCAGGGGCAGCAGCTGCAGCACCGGCACTGGCACCACCAGTGGGAGCAGCAACAGCAACTGCAGCACCACCGCCACCAGTACCAACATTCATGATGAGATCCCCAAGGTTTCTCTTCTCAGCAAGCTTAGCAAACAGCAGAGGCCAGTAAGGCTCGACTGTCACATTAGCTGCTTTCACTAAAGCAGAAATTTTCTCTGCCTATTACCACATAAACACAACAAAAATACAATCAATACAACAACAAAACCCAAATATTAGAAAATGTTACACATCAAACAAAATACCATTTTTTAAGACAAAATACACATCAAAACCCTGGGATTAGAAATCCTACTCACGCAAAGCACAATCAAAATACATCGAGATAATAGAACTAGAAAAATATCACATATTAATGTGTATGTTACAAGGGAAAATGACTTCCAAGAAAATGTTTTCCATGACAGAGTCATTTTGCGATGTTCGGTAAACAGAAGTATTTTCCATAGAAACATTTACAAACATAACGTTATGCGCCCCCTTGTGCTCAAATCCCGGGTCCGCCTCTGATGGGCATAAGTCATTTTCCGTACAATAATCTTCACTTTTACGTTATTATTAATCTTTAGCATTTGATAATTTCATCAAAACACTCTCCGATTGCTAATATTATTAAAAATCTTTTGTATTTATTTCACTCCCAATCAAACCCCGGAAAATATTTCCAAGAAAAATGACTTCTGTCACACCAAATACATTTAAACACACAATCATGGTACAATAAATACAACATCGATAACCGTACAAGAGACTCTTACAGTGATTGGAATGTCCTCATCGTTGAGGATCAAACAAGCGTAAGTGCAAGCTATTTCTCCGATCGACATTTTATTAACGTTACTGTAATTTCAAAGAATACGAGTCAGAAAGTGATGAAAATGCTCAATCGTTTTGAAAACATCAGAAATAAATGAAAATGCTAAAGAAATGGTGAAAATATATGGAAATGTTTAATCGCACTCAGAAAAAATGGCGAAAATATATGAATATGCTTATTAACTATGAAAATGGAAAAAATAAATGAACATGCTAATACACGGTGAAAATTACAAGTAAATGTTTAATCGTAATCAGAAATGAAGAAATAAATTGATGAAAAAGCTCAGAAAATGGTAAAAACTATATGAATATGCTTAATTGCATTCAAAATTGGAGAAGATTGATGAAAATATTCTCATACCTTCGAGAAGACGGCGAAGGAGTTTACGGAGGTTCGGGAGCGATTGCAAGTCTTCTCTACTAGGGTTAGGGTTTGGAAAATGGTGGTGGTTATAAGGGGATAGACTTATGAGTGAGAAGAAGTTATGGACCCAATTTTGTTAATGAAGCCCAATAAAGATCAAATCCCATGCCATGAAGAGAATAATACTGGAATTTTACACAAATAGCCGGCTAGATTCACTATTTACTTTTTCTAGCCGGTATACATAAATAATAAGAAAAATGATACTTTATAATCGTTCTCAAAATAATAGTCAAAAAATATATAGTATTTGTATATATATATACATTCTGTATGTTATATACAAAAATTATATAAATTTTATACACTTTGTCGGCTACCCAATGTACATAGCGTCTGGTGCGGGCTAAAAGTGAAAAAAATCCTAAATTATATACTGATTATACATAGTTATGCATATATAATACATGAATTACACATATATTATATATTCGCCGGCTATTTTTAGTTTAAGCGATTATGTGAACGGCTATTTGGGTCAATTCTTCAAAAATCCTCTACCTCAATGGCTAGAAAATGGCAAAAATGAGATGCAATAAGGGGTAGTCTTTAACTTTTGACCTTTGGGGCAAGTCATCTACCAATCGGCAAAACTTTAAGTTTGGCTAAGCTTGTTAAACTTGAAGTTTTATCCATATGGACAAATGACTCGTCCAAAAGGTCAAAAGTTTAAGATCAGCTCCTTTTTAAAATGCAATTCAAAATTGGTCAAGTTCACCCGCTTGATACCATAAGAGAGTCAAGTTTCATATTAAAACTGTAGTCAAGTTTCATATTAAAACTGTAGCATATTCAACTCTCCCAAACTTAAGTTGATCAAGTTTCAGAAAGAAAAATTTTAAGTTATCAAGTTGGAGTGTGACTTGTTGTTCAACTCATTTTGATCCAAGCAAACGTTAAATACGAACTTGCACATAACGATTAACTATGTCCCAATTCCAAATTAATTAAGATCGACTATATGAAACTTTTATGTTAATAGGTATAAATAACACTTGAAATGTTCTTGTTTTGTAGTTACACAATCTTTGAACAAAATGATTGCAATAATGCCTATTTATACAACTCATTATCAGCCAGAGAGAGCCTCCATGCAAACAACTTCTAACCTGGAGAGCTAAACATGACATCTATAGCAGTACAAAATTGATCATATGGTAGAGCAGAAATCATATAGTATATGGTTTGTGCTACATGCATATATCAGTTACCATTGAACTTCATTTACGTAACAGAGACATTTTGGCATCAAAGAACACCCGGTTTGTAGGCTGCAACCACCGTCAGAAAACGGGTTCCCAATGCAATTGTCAACCCTGAATGCCTCTGGTTAATGCATTTCTCTGGTTTTGATGCTCTATTTCTTCTTTGAGAGGTAACACGGGTGATTCTTCCCACATTCGATCTGCCTTCAAGCGATGGGACAAGATTCCGCCAGATAGTAAATGCTTCCAGTATTAGCAAGTAGTTGATACCACATCGACAGTTGATGGTTCTGCAATTTTTTCTGCAGTAGAGTCGTTTAATTTCCTCTTCTTCTCACTATGGCGCTGCTTATTTGAAGAACGGTCAGCTTTGGAAACAATTTCTGAAACAGTAAAGCCAGCAACTTCAAAATTATATGATTTGTTTGGAAGTAATGCATTACGAACTATGACATCAACGCCATCATATGTCCAGACACCTATTTTAGCCTCTCCCTTAAGTCCAATGGCAAACCAACCAAGACCTGAAGCAGCAACATCAACAGAACTTGAATCCCATGAGTTCCCGCTCACATGAAATTCCCTCTTCAACCATTTCCCTAGCTCCTCAAGTCGCCCCTCTCCAATCGGCGGCTGACAAAACAGAAGAGACAATGGAATGTTTAATCATATCATATCAATCAGCCAAAAGGTCAAAGCACGAAAGTAAGTACATGAGGTTGCTGCATGTACAGAAGAGTTTTGAATTTTACAAATAGGAGGTGTCATGGTGTATGTTATTTGCTAATGACATAGTTCTGATTGACGAGACGTGGGGTGATGTTAATGAGAGGCTGGAGGTTTGGAGGCAGACCCTAAAGTCTAAGGGTTTCAAGTTGAGCAGGACCAAGACAGAATACTTGGAGTGCAAGTTCAACAACGTTACCCAGGAAGCGGACATGGAGGTGAAGCTTGATACACAAGTCATCCCCAAGAGAGGTAGTTTCAAGTACCTTGAATCTATAATACAAGGTTATGGGGAGATTGATGAAGATGTCACGCACAGTATCAGAGCTGGATGGATAAAGTGGAGGCTCGCTTCCGATGTCTTGTGTGATAAAAATGTGCCACTGAGACTAAAAGGTAGGTTCTACAAGGTTGTAGTTAGACCGACTATGTTGTATGGCGCAGAGTGTTGGCCTGTCAAGAACACTCATGACCAGAAGATAAAAGTAGTTGAGATGAGGATGTTAAGGTGGATGTGTGGGCATACCAGGTTCGATAAGATTAGGAATGAAGTTATTCGGGATACGGTGGGAGTGGCTTCCGTGGAGGAAAAGATGCGGGAGGCGAGGTTGAGATGATTCGGACATGTTAAGAGGAGAAGTATAGAAGCCCGAGTCAGAAGATGCGAGAGGTTAGCCTCAGTGGGTATCAGGAGGGCTAAAGGTAGGCCTAAAAAGTCTTGGGGCGAGGTTATTAGGGGGGACATGGCGCAGCTGGAGCTGACTGAGGACATGGCCCTAGATAGGAGGGTGTGGAGGTCGAGGATTAGGGTAGAAGGCTAGTAGGTAGTCAAACGTATCTCTTTGTCTTTCCCAATTCGCTAGCATTAGTGTTAGTATGATATCCTTTTATTCATAGATTGCTATTACTACCAAGAGTTTAACTGCTTTTTTGGCTTCGGTATTTTTTTATCTTGCTGTTATTCCTTCTTGTTGCCATTACTTTTGTCATCCGTTCTCCCGCCGAGGGTCTATCGGAAATCGTCTTTCTTTCCTTCTAGGCTAAGGGTAAGGCTGCGTACATCTTACCCTCCCCAAACCCCATTTGTGTTGTTGTTGTTGTCGTTGTTGTTATATTGAAGTATGTGAAGAACCAGACAACTAAATGAAGGATTCAGCAGATAAATCTGGAGAAACCATGATAGTTCAACTCTGATTCCATATACTTTGACACCTCGAAAAGATTTAACACACAGAGCGGAAATGATGTAGAAACAGAGATGCATGTGGAATTTTAAAATTTTGCTAATGTTGATTATTGTTCATTTAATTACTGGTCAAGAAATGTTATCCCATATTTTCTTGCCTCACAGTCTCACACAGTTCCAAATATAGCATCAGTGTGAAGAAGCGCAGAAAGTTGACCTAAGTTCTAAAAATGTTGACACCCTGAATTCCTGACCAGGGTACGTTTCGGTACCTAAGATTTCTATTACAAAGAGCATAGCTTTAATGCCATCACCCAAGAGCCCCACACAGTTCCAAACGTAGCGTCAGACTGTTGCACTTTTACTTCAAACTCAAGAGCCCATTTCCATAACCCCCCCCCCCCCCCAAAAAAATACTGCTATTGGGTTGCCCAGACCTTCAGCAAAACTTTCAAGTTCTTTCACCCTATCACTCAAAATCGGGGACAGAATCCAGGTTGCTTCAAGCTTTAGGTGATACCGCACACTCTCAAAATCAGAAACACAACAAATTTACCATCTGCTGTTGACAATAGTATTTTTTTCTACTTAACTAAATTTACAATATTAGTATCAAACTGCTTGCAAACAAAACAAAAAATAAAAATTGCAATACCGAAAGCTTCAGCCAAAATAATAATGTTAGAAATAAAGATTTGAAATTAGAAAGAGACATAGGAGGAAATTCAATTCCTAAAGCAAATAATACCTGCAGCTGACGCCCAAAATGTTCTTCCAGCATTGTGCTGACATTCTCTGTCCTCCCCATATGAAGTGGAATCAGCGGAGATGCCCAAACTGTAACATACACAGAATCAACAGATAATTCTTCCACATCCAACCGCATGAGCCCGCCTATATGAACTGAATGTCCTCCCTGTCCACAGAAAGTAATGAAATCATTAGATTTCAAAGTGGATGGCGCAAGCTAAACTAGAGAAAGCAGGTCTTCAAGTAAAGTTCTGACTATAAGCATAGGCAGACACATCTGATGGAGGTAGGTAAAAAGAAATGATAAATGTCACATATCCACGTGCATTTCAAAGGTTAATAATCTAATCTCGGTTAATATCTTTCCTGAGCATACCTGCCATTAGATTCTTTTTTCAATGCAGTGAAGCTTCAGACAGAGCATTTCCGTTGAACAAATTCTTTTACAAAAGGGAAAAGAGAAACAAACATTTTTGTTAAGTAAGTTTAGAAGAAACGATCATAAGGCAATCATAAATATTCGACTGAAACATATTACAAGTACTGAAATGCATTATGCAGGAGAGAAATTGAGCCACTATACCTGCTCAAAAATGAGAAAGAAATAGGAGTAACAAATTTTAGCAAATGTTGATTCCTTTTTAACTACGCAAGGAAAACTAAAGGAGCTTTAAGTGATAAAGATCCAAGTTCCTCTTCCAATACTTGTATGATAGAAGTCTCAGGAAGAAGGATCCACACAAAGTCAACAAATTGCAGAGGAGATATTTGCAATTAGACACTCAAATTGAAGATGAAGTGCAATAGAAAGCTTTTGCAGAAAAATAACACATTTTTTATGGAGCCAGGAAAAGAATTATGAACCTTGATCCTATATGTCCTTGGCCTCAACTCTTTACTTATATGAACTAGCTTCTGCTCATCCCTCGTCAACCTCGTCGAAATCTGATGAGGATGTAAAAGCCCCGGGGTATCGAACAACTTGGCATTCCCTGGAAGTACCCCTTCCACTCTCAAAATCCCCAATGTAGTCCCTGGCACCGGAGCCTCCGTTAAATGAGTTACCTTCCCACCAAAACACTTTCCTATTGCATTAATCAATGTACTTTTCCCAGCATTTTGTGCCCCTACTGCCCAAATATGCCCTCTTGGCCCAGCCAATCCCACTACGTCATCGACCAAATTCTTCACTCCCCAATCCCTCACTGCACTAACCATATGCACACTCGTCAACTTAACCGCCCCGCCCTCTCTCGCCCTTGTTCTAACCCAATGTTCAAGCCTAGTAGGTGACAATGAGCTAGGTAAAAGATCAATCTTTGTAACTACCAACACCATTCTAGGTACATTCCCTGATTTTCCCTCCTTCCACGCCCGGGAATTCTCTTCAATTGTCCTAGAAACTAACTGAGCTACTTTCCTAGGAAATGATCCATCAAAATCTGATGCATCAACTACCATTAAAACAACAGCCCTCGCCCCCGTACTCCACATCAACCTCCTCCCAACAGTATGATCAAAATCGAAATCAGGCAACAAATTCTCTACACTAGGGTCCTTAACTTTCCCATAATGCCTTAAACTATGACACCTAGCACAAACTACTGGCTTTTCAATTTTCTCAGATGGGGTTTCAAGATTCTCTTGATTTTCACATTCTACAACCTCATTAAGCAAACCCCTTTTTAGAGAAACTGATATTTCTGGCTCATCAACAATTGGATTCTTGTTAATGCGTTCTCTATAATTTGGGCTTTTAATTGAAGGTTTAATGAAATACCCTGGTTGTTTTGGGTCAGAATCTTGCATAGTGACACCACAACCACGGCAAATGACATTAGAAGTAACTTCCTCAAAATTCCCATCTCTAGAAAGTGGTAAAGATTGGATTTTTGAGGGTGTAGAGAAGTTTCTGAACAAGAAATGAGGGAATAGGGTTTTAGCAGGGTTTTGGGTATAAAGAGTTTTTTCAAGAATTGGAGGTATTGAGTTGGGTATAGGAGCTGTGTGTGTAGATGGTGAGAGAGAAAGTGGTAGAAGGAGTTTCTTCAGCTTTGATGGAGAAAGTGATCGGATTAGCATTGTACTATGATTTTGTTCTTTCTGTTAATCTAAGGTTGTCGTGAGAGTTGTAGAGGTATTTCTCTACCTTTTGAGTTTTGAGGTTGGAATTTGTATCTTTGTGCTGTCTGCACTGGCTAGGGTTGAAAATCATTTTATTTTCATTACATTCTGAGACTATTGGCCTCTCTATTTTTAATTTAGTGGAATATGTTTAGATGATTAAAAAGGGATAAAAACTAAATTTAAACCTCTTCTTTTCGGAATATGAGCTTGACTTGATTCAAGCTTACAGCTTGTTTGGAGGGTTGTCACGTGTCGCTTTATAATGTATCGTATTGTAATGTAGTATATTGTATTGTATTGTTTGATGAATACAATGTTTGGATAAACTGTATCATTTGCCGTCATTTTATGATGTTACGCACAAACAATATGAAGATTGCAATATGACTAAGAAAAAATAGGACACGAAGCGAAATTATTATATAAAAAGGTAGAATAAATGATAAAATATGATTATTTAATAATAAGAAAGGGCAAGGTGAGAGAAAAAAATCAAGATAACGATGCCACCACACCAAATCCGTCGTTACATAAAGTGACACTTTTCGTCGTTACGTAACGACGAATTTAACGATACGATACAATAAAATTTATGTAACAATCAAAATAAATATTGTATTTAAAGTAACAATACGATACAATATAACATGTAACAACCATCCAAACACACTGTTAACCTCCTATTTATTAGTGTCTCTCAAAAATTAGAAGTTGAATTAGATAATGTCTATTTGCTTAACATATACTCCATCAGAGTGTCTAGTAGTATCTCTTGATAGGAAAGTACAAATTTTAGTATCTACATCTATTATATATAAGAGGAGATTTTTTTTTCGTAAAAATATCTACATCTCCAAGTATACAACAACAATAACAAATTCAGTAGTTTTCCACAAGTGCAATTTGGGAAGGTTAGATGTACACAGCCTTAGCCCTACCCCTGGAAGGGCTACATCTCTAAGTATACTTACCTAAATAGTGATATTATAATATCCTTAGTAGTGATTAAGAAAAAGAGATTTCCTATAGTTTGATAGTAGAATGGTATTTCTTCCTCCTTGTTTTTCTTTCTTTTGTTATTAGTTAGAAGTTGCAACAAGCATGGTTGAGAAGGGAAGATAGATAGATAGAATTTTCTTGGAAGCATATGTATTTGTGAAAAACATTTCTAAATTTTCAGATGTAATAGTCACTGTCATATCTGCCAAATAGAAAGTCATGGGTCATTTATGCGCAGTGAGACAAGAAAAGGCCTTTGGCAAAATATTACTTCTTACACCCAATGAACTAGAACTAGTGATTTGCATGCTTATTAGTAGTTACTACTATATAATGTTGGAACAAAATTACTACATTGACTGATGGACAAGCAACTCCGCCCGTGTGAGCTTAGTCACAATGCTGGTCTCAAGCCCGGATAAAAAAGGAAGATTGCAGTATGCTCGGGCGAGCTTAATCACAATGCTGGTCTCAAGCCCGGATAAAAAAGGAAGATTGCAGTGTGCTGACAACCAGCGCAAAACTTACCCATTAATGATAAATCCTCATAATATAGAGATAGATGATATGAGTTGAGCGGAAAGAAAGTGAGGATTCATACAGTCGACCTCAACTTGTTTGAAACTTGGGCATAAAGAAAGTGAGGATTCATACAACAGATCCCAACTTGTTTGAAACTTGAGCATAATTGTTGTACTAATGGATAAGCATATGTACCATATGATTTTGCCCACCAAGGCTACTGAAGGTCATTATAGGCTTTCCCATATGACCATTTGTCTACACATTGTTCACTGAGTTGGTTCAAAATTTAAAGGACTATAAGATTAAAGACAAATAAAAAACTCAAGAGGCAATAGATAAGAGACTAACTACTACATAGATTATCATATGGCTGGTCAAAAAAGCCTAAATGCCTCACAACTTTAGATACAAGGCCAGCAATAACCATAACATGGGTCCATAGTTGAGCTACACTACACTCGTTACAAATCGATTGATCGATCCAAAAACCAGGAACTGTATAGAACCATCTGCAGATTTTCTAGTAACCATTTACAAGAAATGCAAAAAATAAGCCACCAACCAATCAGGAATGTCTAACTATACTTTCAGGGGTTCCTGCAGCGGGGTTCCTGCAGCAAAAGGAGTATATCTAGTCGGATTATTTTGCACCAAACGGCCTTCTAAGAGGCCACTCTTTAAATTCAGTCTCTGTTATCCCAATGAACTAAATTTCGCCTTTTTGCCAACAAATTTAGCCCACTGAACTAACAGGGGCACAATTTAAATAGTGGTCTCAACAATGGCCATTTGCGCAAAATGCCCCTATCTAGTTTATAATGGTTCTCTCCAAATGCGGCCAGCTATCTTTAGCTTCAGCTCCTTCCTGTCACCACCAGAGAAGAAGAGTGCCATGCTCCTTTGAATAATCAGGCCATCTAAACTGTCTCGAACAGTTTTATGACTATCACGGATGCTCCTCGGTACTCCTTGCCATGTTAACTTTCTGCTAAATCCACCTACTTCAAGACTATAACTAAATCTTTTTGCATCATCATCGTCACCCATAAAACGAAGGAATGCCATGTACACTGGTGCCAATCCAAGGTTGAAAGCCTCGAAGTGCAGGCAAAACTGGTGACCAAAACAGTTGAAAACCTATTCCAGAGAATAGCAAAAGAACTATTACCAACATGACCTTTTCAAGCAGCACAGAAGGAAAAAATCAACAGAAAAGGAACTCCTTCCTCAGCACCAAATGCTAGTCGGAAGATTAATTAATAAGCAAAGAACAAAACAACTTCATGCTTTTTGTCTGCTTTCACTTTCAACCACAAAAGATAAAGCTGAACATAACTACAGGAGCAAATACGAGCCTCCTAGCAGTAACTACAATGCAAACATGACGATGAATGATGAACCTGAAAGTTTTATTTTATTTTAAATGGTAACATGGTGACTCGAACCCACAACTGTAAGGTGGAGGTGGAGAGGGATTTTCATTAGAGCTACCTTTCTTGTCAATGATGAACCTAAAGTTTAAGACGTAACAAAATATTTTTCCTTCTTTCTTTGGAAAAGGTTAATAATAGCAGATTTTCCTCAAGTATCTAATAGGAGGCCAAGATCTTACAACTTTTAAGAAAGTAAAGTAACAGAAACAGCCATCAGTTTCTCTATTTCATAGACAACAGCTTCAGAATTTCACTCTTCAACTGACTTATTGCTAGAGAGCAATATGAATTAGCTGTTTGTAGAACAACTTGAATTTGTTGTTTCTCTCATTAGTCCAGATCTTCCTGGAAGGTTTACAGTGATTTCTAAAAAAATCTTTCACTGATGACTTAAAAGGTCTAATGTTATTATTGTTATTACTATTATTTATATATATACACACCTTATTGTTCACTTTCACTTTTATCAACTAATAAAATCATCATTACCAAAAATAAAATGAAAGTGAAAGGAGGAATAGCAGCTCAACTTTCACCTTGTTGGTGAGGAGGATTCAATTCCCCACCTTGTAATCCCCTCCTTGATTTACCTTTCAACAAAATAAAAGGTGGGGAATTGAATCCTCCTCACCAACAAGGTGAAAGTTGAGCTGCTATTCCTCCTTTCACTTTCATTTTATTTTTGGTAATGATGATTTTATTAGTTGAGTTTAAAGAATGAAGTGAAGACTCATATCGCCGACCCCAACTTTGGTTGACGCTGAGGCATAGTTGTTGTTGATGATGATTTAGAAGGGTATGCGAATGTTATTGGGATTTCGCCATCTTCCAAGAAAGGTTGTTTAACTTTAGGTTGTTGACAAAAAGAGCAAAAACAGACTGGAAGTTTTCCTTATGCAGGAAAGCTGCATAATTATACTGCTATATTTCGAGCTTCCCGCTTAAACACATAATGACACATACAAACCATGGATTATATGTTGATTTGGAGATTGAAACCCTCAAACAACTCCCACTTGCATTATACCTAAAATGTTCAATGACCTATCATTCCACAAGACTGAGGACATATGGAAAGACTGAAGCCGCCAAATATAAATTGGTTGTCTACTTGAGGGATGACACCGCTCACACATTCAATGGAAAGAGCGACCAAACCAACACTCTCAACTCTCATGATAGACATTCTTTTTTCAGATAGGTATCATTAAGGCAATTTTAACCTGCAATTTTCAGATCTGGAAGTAAAATATCTTTTCACTAAGTTTGATCTCTGTTTAGACCTTCAATCTATATTATATTGTTTTTTTTATAAAGGAAATTGTTTGCATGCATGACGATTCGCAATTGTATCAAGGTAAACAAAAAAAACATATAAACATTATAGTATAGAACACCCGCAATATGTGCAATGAATGATAAATAATACCCTCGCTGCCCAACCCCTACATTCCCTTAGCTCCCTAAACAAAGGTAGAGAGCGATAGAGAGAGAGCGATAGAGAGAGAGAGAGAGAGAGAGAGAGCTCACTGTCAACATCCATGTAGCATTCTCAACTTCTTGAGGATTAGATTTGACATAACGATGATTGAAGGTACACCCATCATGCATGTCAACCTTGTGATCATCTTTTAGGTGTGTAACGAGGTACTGAATATCACCAGTAACAGCGCATTCAGATCCTGCATACGGGCAATTGTATGGTCGAAATCTGCAGTTCTGCTCATGTAGAAGCCTAGTCTGATAGGTGAATATGTCTTGACAGCCAAAAATTTGGTATCGGCATGGCAATTCCAGCGATTCAGCAATTTTCTCCAGCGCTAGACATCTTATGTTTCCAAGCTCATGGCGGCAAATTGGGCATACATGTACTTTTTTCTTGCATTTGTGGCATAACGTGTGGCCGTTTGGACACTTACAAGAAAAAGGTCGACAAGCTTAGTAAACTCCTAAGAAATCCTTCTAATGTCTTGAAGAATAAGATCACAAGCTTAACAAAAAGAAGGAAAACGAAAAAAGAAACATAAAATCAGTCGGCCAACTTCCTTTTTTTTTTGGAAGGCATTAATGATCCCTTTGTTTTTAAAGGCATTGGTCATTCAACTACTTTTTCTTTCCATTGAGCCACAAAAAACACTCTGTACGCCAAAAGTTGAGTGTCTAACATTCCAATTTGGTTCATCCAAACTATCAGTGACTACCTTACAAAGGGAAGTATTTATTACATAAAAGCTACACAGGAAAACCGCGTACTGTTCTATCCCAAAAAGTTCAAATTCTTCTAATAATGTTGAATTATATGCTTTACCAACGTTATTGTGGTAATTCTTTTAAATAGACCATATAACTAAGAGGTGCATAAGGTATGTAGAGTTTATAGTCCATAAATACATTTATCTTGTTGGAAACTAGGTGCCCTCTTATTGTTAACTAGCAACAACAATCATCAAATTTTCATTGTTATATTCTCTATTACAGCTTGTAGAGTTTACTGTCCATAACATGAGATGTTTATCCTTTAGGGAACCAGGAGCTCTTTTATTGTTAACAAGCGATGAGAATCATAAACTTTACTATCATTTCTTCTCGTACACCTTATTTGAAGGAACGAAGAAACACTCGAACTCCAAGGAAGAAAGATGAGAAGCCTCTTTAAGCCATGCCCAAATGACTTGAAAGCTACTAAACTTGACCTCTTTCCTCAAATGAAAACTTTTTCCCCCTCCAGCAATTCAAACAAATATAAACGACCACCACTTTACATCGTTGGAAACTTATTAACATCTTGCTAACTTACTAATTTCTTTTATATCACATCACTAATTCAGAACACCATTTTGTCAAACTCTTTATATAATCTATTCTAACATACCACACAGGTCAAACTAGGACCTGTATATGGAGGGAATATATTTAAATCGGCCAACGCTTGCTATGAAGGAAAGATCATTATTCACGCGTTGTGTTTATCATACTCTAAGAGTCAGACATTTCTTTAAAAATATGGTTCATTTCATAACGTATATGGTACACTTAACCCCCCCCCCCCAACAAACCCACCCCCACCTAGGACTAGATATCTGGAGCATGAATAACATAACATGGGGCCCATCATTGGGTAAACCAAAATTTGGGATGGGCAAAACTTATTTCTAGTAAGTTGAGGTACTCTAGGAAATTGCGGACCTTTTTACGAAGAATGGGGAGAGCGCTATTTCATCTCTGCTGAACAGACAAATAGACGTTTTCTCCCTATAATAGCTCGAATTGATTATATAATGCTGCAACTCTATCAAGATGCGACACTTTAAGTTAAAGACTCATTAGTAAAAATAATTGACTACTTATGAAGAAATTGCACCATTCTTTTTCAAACTTTTCAAGTCATCTTAAAGAATTTCTATGTACTTGTAATTTTACAAACTTCATCACATGTATACATCTGCATCCCTGTCAAGTTCAACTGCAAGTACCAAAAATCTCCTCCACCTCGTACCACTATGTCAAGAGATCTCAAACCATACTCATTACAAATCTGTTATTCCAATGTAAGTTACATTAGAACCTACCTGGTGAATGGGCGGGTACATTGGATTCATACAAACAGGGCATTCAAGTAGCTCATGAACAGCGCTATTAGATCCCGCTCCCTGCTTCCCACCAATAATAGCTGAAGATTTTCTAAAAGGGGAGCTTTTGAATTCAGAGCTTTCTGGTGCAATACCATAATCAGCATATCCACTTCGGGAATCGCCAATATCCTGGTAATTGCTGCCTCCGGGAGCCATGATATCTGTATTAACTGCCAAGCGTTGATAACAATATATATCCTCCTCAAATCTGATCTTCTAGCTCTCTTGACGGTCCTGGTCCTGTCACCAAAGAGAGTGTAAACATAAATTGGAAAAAAGGATAAAGAAATCAACCTATCAAACAAAATAGGAAAAAGATCTAGATAAAATGAAAACCTTTACTAGTTAGCGGAGCCTAGTTAAGGCTAGTTAATGCAGGTAATCTACACCAAACATTTACATGGAAATTTATCAGCCAAGTCTTCGATGGCAAACCAGCGTGCAATTTTTAAAAATATGCATTTCGCAAGCAAAATTAACAAGAGAAGGGGAAAAGGGAAAGGAAAAATTATGTACAGCATAAGAGAAATTTAGTGAAACTAGTTAGTATGCCTATCACAAATAATGAGATAACTAGTCTATGAAGTTTTTGATAGTCAACATTCAAGATTAGCTAGTTGCGCACCAAGTGTAGAACAGAAAATCTATTTAATATATTGTCCTTCAATAACTAGGTCTTATGACAAAAATTTTGCTAAGATAAAAATTATATCATTTGTAATTGTTTTGAACAAGCACTTATTTAACCAATAAAAAAAAATGAACAAACACATCTAATGCCCGAAAGCAATTGCAATTGGTAATTTGGCAACTGCATGAACTAAAATTCAGATATAAATAATAGTACTACAAAGTCCTTGTAGTTCAGATAGAGCGAAGCTATGTTACTCTCCGGGCAAATCATCCAGAAAAGTGTAGTTCACAACTAATGGCTGGGAACGAGCGTTTGTATTGGAAACCAAGTTGTTACATAACTAGTTCAAGTTTTGAAATTCCTTTATAGGCATCATTTAGACAAAGTCCATTGAGGTCAAATTTGAAAGATGGATGTAAATAGATACTGGAAAAAGGCTACCACTCTACTGCAGAACAAAGTGACATTTTATCCAGAATGATTTCTCATCTGCAGCTGAGTTCCGCGGTATGTTGAACAACCTATCCAAGAAAAACTCTACTTTTTTGGATAAGTCCAAGAAAACTACTCTCTAAAATTTGTCCATTTGCGTATCCAAAGAGCCAAAGAAAAAATCCTCGACTAAGATTTTCAAGTATGTTATGCCGTCTAAAATGGAAAAGATCATAACTTAAAAAGATTTTTTATAAGTTTCTAAATATCTAAACTTATTTCAAAGTTTTTATAAGTAATAATACCTTATAAGTATTTGGCATTGTAAATGTATCTAACTTGTACCTAAAGTTTCTTACTAAGAGCTATTATATTAACTGTTCCTCAAAGTTTCTTTGGGAAAGAATCATGTGTACTTCATTACTTAGAAGTGCCTTCATCGTTACTCTTTAGAAATTTTCCTCTGCTTCTCTCTTCTTTAGGAAAGTGAGAGTGATATGCTCAAAAGTTGTTTCAATGCTAAGTACAAGGCTTTAGTGATTTTTATTTACATTAAAGAGACAAATGAGAACTTCTTGCTCATAGTGGTTGAGGGAGTCCTCTCCACGCCACTAGGTCAAGAGTTCAAGGCTGGTACGAGAAGAAGATAAACAGACAAGGGAGAACTAAGTAGGCTATCCTAAAAGTCTCAGCAAAGTATCACCTCAAAACGAAGAAAGATAGACAGCATAGCAAATAAGGGATCTACTTATTTCCAACATCAAACTGAAAAAGGAAAAATCTTTGGAAAGAATTTGCTTACACAAGAAGCAAATGAATTGTCTACAACAACAAGAATTACTATGCCTCTCTCTCCTTACTCGGAAGTCATAACTTTTTTATTGGACAGAAATGAGAACAACTACAAATCCATTATAATCGCACAAGTGGGGTCTGGGAGGGTAGCATGTACCCCTATCTTGAAGGCAGAGGGGTTGTTTTCGATAGACACTTGATGGACAACAATGAGAAGAAAAAGAAAAAAACCGAGAATTCAAACCAATTCTATGACACAAAGGTCCAAACTTTATGAGCTCATAACAACTCCCAGAAACAAGAAAGCATTAAAAGAAAAGGGGGGGGGGGGGGAGATGAAGTAAATTCAGCATACAACAAAGTTTGCTGATCAACAAAAAATTTAGGAGCCAAGATCAGAACAAACATTCAAAGATCCAAACTTTATTATTAGTTTAGAAGGAAAAAAACTCAATCCTTCTCCCCAACATTCTTAATTTATCTTCCAAGACAACAAAAATAACCTAGCAAAAGCAATTCAAAAATTAAATCTGTCAATTTCCTCAAAAGCACAAAAAGACCTAAAATGCTACCACATATGCTTCTTCACATTTATCTTCCCCATTTTAACCTTGAATTCCTTAAACTCAAACAAAAGAAAAACACTAAATCTTCAACTTTCCAGCACCCCACAAACATAAGATTTCAAACCACAAAGATTATCAGCACCCCACAAACATAAGCTTCAATCCAAGAAAAACTACCACAACAAAAAACAAAATCCAAGAGGAAAGAGAGCAAAACTAACCAAGAAAAGCTAAACCAAGATGAGATTTTGTACCAAAAAGTCTGATTAATTCATCCCATTCTTCAAAAAACAACCAATAACTGGGTCTTCCTGTTAAGACTCATCAAAAAAAAAAAGAACAAGACAAACCAAGAAGAGAAATTTAAGGGTCTGAATAAAGGGTGTATGAGTGAGTGGTTGAAATGAAGCAAAAATCCTTAAAAGCTTTCTCCTTGATTTACGTGTCCTAAGTCTCCTCTAAAGCAAAGCTTCTTTCCTTTTTTTGTCTAACAGTAAATCTGAGTAATCAAAACAAAATCTTGTAACAAGAGTCAAAGATTTGAAAAAAATGTCACAATCGAATTCACATAATAATGGAACTATAATTGACACCACGTTACATATGACTAGCTCGTAAAATAAGTCGAGATATGCTAAACTAAGTAGAACATTAAAATTATAAGAAAATAGCTGATATCACCTTATAATATACAATTTTTTTTATGGCACACACATGTGTGTGTACAAATAGACAAAAAATGAAGAGGGGTTAGGTGTTTTTGAAAGGGTCTGGTAAATTTAGTACAAGACAGCAATTTTTGTGGAAAATTGTCTAAACAGATAACCATTAATGGTGGACTTTGAAGTTTGAAGTTGTGGGGTTGGCTTTTTCTGCAAAGGGGAGTGGTGGGGTCAGTTCTTTTTTATTGATTTTCTCGTAAGGATAGAAAAAAGAAAAAGGTGGCATTTCGCGTACGCAACGTTTGAAATTTTTTATTACTACTATGATTATATTAAACGATTCAAGATTTTGAAGGGTCTTATATTATTTTTCTATAGACTCGTTCGGCACAAGGGATAAGAAATAATTAATCTCTAAGATTAAATTTAAGAAGAATTTATCCCATGTTTGGTTGTTAGAAAATCACAGTATAATTAATCTCGAGACTAGTTATCCCAGAATTGTAATATTTTTTATTCCTATAGAAAGGTGGAATAACTAATCTCGAAATAATTAATTTTAGGATAATTAATTCTGGGATAACTTCTTTCCAACCAAACGACCCCTTAATGTGTTATTCGTGTCAGCTTTGTTACTTTTACTAACATAAGAATTGAAGATGTTTCTATTTATCGGATTCTTATTACTTTTCGTCAGCATAGACGGAATCAATATTTCAACTTTATAGGTTCTGAATTTTGGGACAACGACTTCAAGTATTAATGACTGAGTTATAAATTTAATATTAACACATATTTCATGATGTTTTCTTTTTGCAGGTTGCGACAATGATCAAAACACCAAATACATTGTTTGAGCAAAAGTTATTGGGTTCCGCCGAATCCGTAGAGCGTCATATGCCTCCGCCCATGTTCGTCAGCGTAAGTATTAATTAACGTTATCGGATCGTAATTTTGTATAAAAGCTATCGTCCTCCATCAGCGTAAATACAAAATTATTTTGTTCATCAAGACTTAGAGTCTTAGACAAATAAAAAAATCATCTAATTTTTTAGATTATGGTTGTATAGATCGAAATTTGGACGACCACGACCGTTACCAAGTGTAGCAAAGAGAGAGGTCCTTACGATGTCTCGTCCTTAGATCGTTATGAAGGGTGACAAGTAACAGTGGCTAGAGAATGCACGACGTCTGTGGTCGTGTTAACATAATAGGAAACAATGGGAATATGTCTTTCGAATATTCCTTGTGTTGTACCTTTTTTAGGGTAAAAAGGGGGATTGTCCCCTATAAAGGGGGAGAGAACACTGTGTAATGGGGGACTTTTGGCTTATTACAAAAAGAGATCCTAACATCACCCTTGGTCTTGACTAATTGCATTCATTGTTACATTCTCTTGCATCTGAAATTCTCGCATTTATGAGTAATCATTTGGTTCCAATATGCTAAGAAGCATCGTTCATCGTGTATTTCTCTAACACTATTCAATCTAGATTTTATTACACTTAGCTGAGATTTACCTCTTCATCTTTATCAATTGATTTAATAAAAAAGGTTTCAATATCTTTTAGATCAAACAATATGGCGCCGTCTGTGGGAATTTCTTTAGCTAAGATTTTAGTTTCCTCTAGCTTTCCATAAACTAACCCTTGAAAGAGATAATCGCCTCTTCCTAGCTTTGCACAAGTTAACAATGACAGGAAAAGGAGATACAAGGCTGAAAGCAATAGCAGGTGTCTCAACCAACCTCCTAAACGTCATCGACGAAGACAGCAGAGGGGAGAATGAAAACGGAACACCAAATGCTACACCTAGAGGAGAAGTTTCACCTCCCCCACATGAGAGTGCCACTTCGCGCGAGAAAGAGGCCTCCACATCCGCAACAGGAGAAGCATCACCAGCTATGAAAAGGCTATTGGAAGAGTGGCTGACAAACACTCTGAGCAACATACATGATAAACCCATTCAAAGGGACATCGGAGGCACAATATACGCAGACGCCTTAACAGTCGCCGGCGAACTAGAAACTCCACGCGGATGCAACACTCATATTATTGTTGATGCAGGTAACGACGCATTCGCAGTCATCCTAAAGAAAATGGAGGAAATGGAAAATGAGAACAAGGCGCTTCGTGATCAGATGAAGGAGCACCACGAAAGGGTTGATAAAATATCAGGCGCTCCGAAGTTGCTACCAAAATGGGACGTCGGTCGATTCGTCGAGCAACCATGCAATGAAGGGTCATCCCCACACGCCATTCCAAAAATCTTCAAAATTCCACCATACTTGAAAATATATGATGGTACTTCGGACCCAAAAGATCATATAATCCACTACGTCACAGCCGTAAAAGGCAACGATCTGCCAAAAGAACAAGTGTCATTGGTGCTGCTAAAAAAGTTCGGCAAAACCCTGACAGGGGGAGCGCTGACTTGGTACTCACAATTGCCGGCACGATCAATCTCAACGTTCGAAGAAATGGCAGACAAATTCGGCACCGCTCATGCAAGAGTGAAAAAGGCAGAAGCCAGGGTAAACGACATCTTCGTTGTTAGACAGACGGCGGGCGAGGGACTTCCTAGCCAGATTCAACAGTGTAAGAATGAGCCTACCAAACGTATCAGAGGGGATGGTTGTAGCAGCCTTCCAAAATGGGTTAAGCAGGAATGGGTCGAAAGCGACCAAAAAGCTGTTAAATAGGCTCAATGAAATACCCTCCCACCACTTGGGAAGAAATCCACAACACCTACTACGCCGAGGTAAGGGCCGACGAGGACAACCTCAATGGTCTGATCCAACGGCTAACATCCATCCAAATTGAAACAAGGAAAGATCACGGCAACGATGGCCATGGGATCCACTACCCCATTTTAGTCGAGAGAGGCATCAACCTTACATCCGGACATCCATCCTACCTCCTTCACGACACCAGACATCATTCCTCGACACGACATGCCACTCCGAAACGAAAGAGGTATGCCTCCACTATTATCTGCTCTTAATTTTTGCGTTTCTCCTTCAAAAATAGTGCGTGTACTAGAGAAGCTCGGCATAAAGGTGCAATGGCCGCAAAAGATGAAATCCGACTCGAGCACCCAGAAATCGAATGTTTTGTGCGAATTCCATCAGGAAAGGGGGCATAAGACCGAAGGATACATAGGCCTGCGGCAGGAAGTAGTAAGAATGCTAAACCAGGGACACCTAAAAGAACTGTTAAGCATCGAGGACGGGCTAACTTTGCTCGAGGGCGCGATCAACTGCAGGGACCCCCAAAACCACTTTCACCCGCTCGTACTATACAAATGGTCATTGGCGGTGGTGATGATACGACAATCAACCACGTAAAGTGCACCACTAGACACAAACTCAAATTATTAATCGCTTACTAACGGTACGACGACTCGAATATAGTATCATCTTCGATAAGTTAGATGCCGACGATTTATCTTTCCCTCACTATGATGATCTGGTTATAACTTTACGTATCGTGGATACCGATGTAAAAAGAATAATGGTGGATGACAAAAGCGGCGCATGTATTATTCATCCCCGAGTCCTCGTATATATGAGACTCGAGGATAAAATAATAGTGCATTGCATAACACTAACGAGTTTTAATAATGCAGTTGAATGAACCTCTAGAGAGATAGTGTTACCCGTTCTGGTCGGAGGAGCCACTCTAGAAACAACATTTCATGTTATGAACCAAGAAACAACCTACAATGCTATCATAGGGCGCCCATGGATACACGTCATGTGGCCCATCCCATCAAGTTTCTATCAAGTAATCAAATTTCTTACTTCATGGGGAATATTCAGCATCTGGGGCAAGCAACGCACCACCTAAGAATACTACCGAATCACCCAGGATTGTGCACACACCCAGCAACTAAAGGGAGCAAGTGCGGAAGCATAGCAGTCAGCCATATCCAAAACCAAACCCGACGTACAAATAAAGGCTATCAAAGACCTAGACGTTGTAGAAGCCTGCAAGGCAACTGTAGAGGACCTCGATCCCGTCCAACTGGACAATAACGACAGCACGAAAAAAGCTTATATCGGTCACAATCTCTTAGAACCAGGTAAGTTCCATAAATTCTTAACTAACAATGTCGATTTGTTTTCCTTATCCCTTTCAGATATGCCGGGCATCCCAAGAGACATTGCTACGCACAATTTGAATGCCGACCCCATCTACCCGCATGTGCGGCAAATAAGGAGAAAGTTCAACGCCGCAATCAACGACGCAGTTAGCGAAGAAGTCGATAAGCTGCTCACTAATGGCTCCGTCCGAGAATCAAAGTATCCTCAGTGGGTCTCCAATGTGGTCATAGTGAAAAAGAAAAATGGAAAGTGGCAGATGTGTGTCGCCTTTACCGACCTAAACAAAGCATGCTCAGAAGATTCCTTTCCGTTACCACACATCGACCATCTCATCGATGCAACAGCGGGGCATGAGTTGTTGAGCTTCTTATATGCCTATTCTGGCTACAACCAAATTCTAATGGCAGAATAAGACCAAGAAAAAACTACTTTTATCACTCATCGGGGAACCTACTGCTACAGAGTCATGCCATTCGGACTCAAGAACGCGGGGCAACATACCAAAGGTTAGTCACTAAAATGTTCAAAGATCAACTCGGTAAGACCATGGAGGTCTAAAACGACGACATGCTAGTAAAGTCGAAAAGGAAAGAAGATCACATCGATCATCTAAAGGAAGCCTTTGGCATACTGAGGCAATACAACATGAAATTAAATCCCGAAAAATGTGCCTTCGGCGTAATCTCGGGTAAGTTCCTCGGCTTTTGGTGTCGCAAAGAGGCATCGAGGTCAACCCAGATCAAATCAAGGCCATCGAAGGAATATCGGAGACATTAACTAGCAAAAAGTAGGTACAAACACTAACAGAATAGCCACTCTGTCGAGGTTCATCTCACGGTCATCAGATAAATGCCATAAATTTTTAATGTATTAAGAAAGGATAACGGACTTCAGTGGAATTCAGAATGCGTTGACGCCCTAAGAAAACTAAAAGCGTACATGTCCTCACCGCCATTACTCGTCAAAACAAATCCAGGCGAGTGTCTCCTGGTATACCTAGCAGTCTCCGAAGTCGCAGTAAGTGCTGTTTTAGTTCGCGAAAACAAAGGTACGCAATATCCAATTTACTATATCAACAAAACCTTAATTGATGCCGAAACGAGGTACCCCCACTTTGAAAAATTGGCTCTGGCGTTAGTGGTAGCTTTACGAAAGCTTAGACTATATTTTCAATGCCACCCCATAAAAGTGGTAACATCCTTCCTCCTCAGGAGCATCTTGCACAAACCCGAGCTATCGAGTAGGTTGGTCAAATGGGACATAGAATTGAACGAGCATGACATAATATATCAACCGCGAACTGCAATAAAGTCGCAAGTGCTCGCCGATTTTGTCGCTGATTTCAGTGCAGAAATACTACATGAGGTTGAACAAAAAGCTCTTCTCACCTCTGCATGATCCGACCTCTGGGTTCTCTACACCAACGGCGCATCTAATTCGTCGGTATGGGGACTGGGACTCGTCCTCAAAGTCCCTACGGGCGAAATGATTCGCCAATCCATACTGTGTCCTGAAATGACTAACAACAATGCCGAGTATGAGGTCGTAATTGCAGGATTGAAATTAGCTCTCAAGTATGGAGCTCGACGACTCGTCCTTCACTGTGACTCCCAACTCGTAGTAAATCAATTCACTAGGACTTTCCAAATCAAGGAACAGAGATTGTAGAAGTACCAGACAGAAATTCACAAACTACTACCATAATTCGACGAATGCCGCCTCGACCAGGTACCCCGGGCGCAGAACATCGAAGCAGACGGTCTAGCCAAACTAGCGGCAGCTACCAAAAATATCAGCAAAGAAAATGTGGTCACCCTCCTTCATTCCTCAATAGAACAGGTCGAGGTACATTCTATAAATTTAACTTGGGACTGGCACATCCGTATCATAACATATTTACAGGAAGGGACGCTCTCGCGAGATAAGAAAGAAGCTAAAAGCTTTGAATGCAAGCGGCCAGGTACAACCTCGTAAACCACGACCTTTACAAAAGGACATTCGGCGGTCCACTGGCCAAATGCCATGGGCCAAGTCAAACAAGGCAGGTGCTAGAAGAAGTGTACGAGGGTCACTGCGGTGCCCATACAAGAAACCGAACCCTCGTCAGATGCCTCGTCCGTGCAAGATACTACTGGCCTACCATGAAAAAAGAAGCTATGGATTACGTCAAGAAATGTGAGCAACACCAAAAATACGCCCCTGTGATACACCAAGTAGGAGAACTCCTACATTCCGTCACTTCACCATGTCCATTCATAAAGTGGGGAATGGATAATGTCGGTCCCCTCCTAGCAGACCGAGGTAAGGTACGTTTCATTTTGGTTTTAACTAATTATTTTTCCAAATGGGTGGAAGCAGGTGCGTATACCCAAATACGCGAGCAAGAAGTCATCGCATTCATATGGAAAAATGTAATATGTCGTTTCGACATTCCCAAAGAAATCAGCTGCGATAACGCACCTCAGTTCTTCGGGAAGAAAACGACCGATTTTTTTTGAAAAATGGCGCATTAAACGGATACTTTCCACGCCAAACCATCCCGCCGGTAACGGCCAAGATGGATCCTCCAACAAAACAATATTAAATATATTGAAAAAGAAGCTCGAGGACTCCAAGGGGCTATGGCCAGAACTGTTACCAGAGGTACTATGGGCATACCGTACCACGCCAAAAACCAGCACAGGTGAGACGCCGTATTCGTTAGTCTACGGGACTGTCGCAGTTATACCCGTCGAGGTCGGAGAACCTAGTTTGAGATACTCCAGCGAGAGTGGACCAAGCAACGACGGAAGCAGATTACAAGACCTGGATGAAGTCGAAGAGCGAAGGGATATGGATCACATAAGAATGATATCCCAAAAACAACAAGAAGAAAGGTACTATAACAAGAAGGCCAAAGTACGACCACTCAGAGTCGGGGACTATGTTCTCAAAGCCAAAACACAAGTAGTGAAAGACCCGAATGAAGGAAAATTGGGATGGGCCATATAAAATCATAGTAGCATCAAATAAAGGAGCATTCCAATTAGAAATAATGGAAGGGAAGCTACTACAAAATAACTAGAATATCGCCCACCTCAAATACTTACACTTCTGAAAAGAGACGCCGCCTAAGTCTTACTCTTTGTCCCTCACCCAGGTTTTGTCCCAACCGGGTTTTCTAGGGGAGGTTTTTAATAGACGACAAGGGAGATGTCTCGAGGTCCGAAGTATTGTTCATTGCCCCGCCTGTTGACATCATCTCCAGGTCGAGCAATGAAGGGACTAGGTATAAAGAATCTCCACTGAATGTATGGAGTTGACATGTATCGCCATTATAGGTATAAAGAATCTCCAATGAATGTACGAAGTCGAAATATATCGCTATTGTAGATATAAAGAATCTCCATTGTATGCACGAAGTCAACATATATTTCCGACAGGAATATAGTCACTCCATTATGTACACGAAATCAATACGCATCTCCAATGCATGAATAAAATCAGCATATGCGACACTCCAACAAATACAATAGAACGCTATCCTCATGACGGGATACTACTTCGACACCAGCTCGAAAGTAACATCCCAATGGCTAAGGACATCATCAAAAATCTGAGTTCGACGTAGTTCGAAACACGAGGGGAAATATGAGTTCGATGTAGTTCGAACCGCGACGGGATACTACTTCGGCACCAGCTCGAAAGTAACATCCCAATGGCTAAGGCCATCGTCAAAAATATGAGTTCGACGCAATTCAAACCACGATAGTATACTACTTCGGCACCGGCCCGAAAGTAACATCCCAATGGCTAAGGCTATCATCAAAAATATGAGTTTGACGCAGTTCGAACCACGACGGGATACTACTTCGGCACCAACCCAAAAGTAACATCCCAATGGCTAAGGCCATCATCAAAGATATAAGTTCGACGTAGTTCAAACCACGACGGGATACTACTTCGGCACCATCCCGAAAGTAACATCCAATAGCTTCAAAAATATGAGTTCGATGCAGTTAGAACCACGACGGGATACTACTTCGGCACCAGCCCAAAAGTAACATCCCAATGGCGAAGGCCATCATCAAAAATATGAGTTAGACGCAGTTCGAACCACGACGGGATACTACTTTGGCACCAGCCCGAAAGTAACATCCCAATGGCTAAGGACATCATCAAAGATATGAGTTTGACGTAGTTCGAACCACGACGAGATACTACTTCGGCACCAACTCGAAAGTAACATCCCAATGGTTGAGGCCATCATCAAAGATATAAGTTCGACATCACTCTAACCACGATGGGATACTACTTCGGTACCAGCTCGAAAGTAACATCCCGAGGGCTAAGGCCATCGTCAAAGAAATTAGTTTGAGTTCACTCGAAACGCAACGAGTTTAATATTTCGGCAAAGGTTCGGAATAACATGAATGCAGCAAAGGTTACCACTGAATCAACAAAACGACTTTTCATTATAACAAATATACTACAAGTACTTGTCTTTACAAAGGGCTCAAATACGCCCTTACAAAAATTGAGAAGCAAAAATAAATACAAACCAACTACTATACATCATTTTCGGTGGCATACATGTCTTCGTACCAAGAGTTGGAGGCAAGTTTGTTCGCATCATCAGAATTAATATCATCCCCGTCAGGCATGCGGGGATCGTACCAGCATGCCTCACGAGCTATACGGGCCTTGGCACGCACATCCCGAAGCTCTACTTCGGACGCCCTCCCATCAACATGAAGAGCCTTATACACATCGAGCTGGGCTTCAGCGTGAACCCACAACTCATACAAATGTTGAGGCACGACGGGATCAGCCAAAACATGAGATGTAGAAGGTTGCGACCATCGTCGTGCATCCTTCGCTTTCAAAGAAGCCACTTGCTCATTTGACGCGGACAATTCCGCCTCCAACCCTTGAATACGCCCCTCAAGTCCCGCTATCTTAAGCGTAGACGCCGCCATCTCCTTGGCCCACTCCAACCTACAAACACGGAGGGCATCCTCTAAAATCACTGTCTCAGAGATGATTGCCGCCCTCTCCCTCTCGGCGTGATCCAATCTATCAACATTCATGCTCAATTCACCCTTAAGATCATCGACCATCGCCGTCTTCATGTCTAGTTTGGCAGTTAGATTGGCCACCTTTGCTTGGAGGTCAGCATTTTCCGTCGACCACTCCCCTACTTAGCTCAAGCTCATCTTCCCTGACTTTAAGGGCTGCCTCAAGCTTACTACTACGGGCAACAACCTTCATAAGGTCCTCGTCTCGTTCCTTCAACTCCTCGACCTTACGCGCCAATTGATCCTCCCTCTGTTTGAGACCTTCGCGGAATAGTTGGAAGTCACAATCCTAATTGTAGATGTCGGCCATCGCACGATTCTTGGTGCGATATTCTTGATACTTAAAAGACATCTTTCCATAGATGGGCGTCCTCCTCCTTTCCCAGCGCTCACGCTCAATCTCCATGATGAGGGTCTGACACGAAAAAAAAGTTAAAACGAAAGGATGGGCCAAGAATAGTAAGACAGATCCAACAACGAAAAGAAAAGAAAGACATTTACCCCAGAGCCATGCCAGAAATGCTCCGTGACAACTCCGCATATTTTGTTAACACCAAAAATATTTTATACGTATACGGAGAGAGCTGCCATGGGCAAACTCGATAAAATTGACAGAATTATTCCGCTAACGGGAGAAGGGGGAAGGAATGACCGATTACAAAAATGTATTCACAAAAAGCACAGTACCCCGGTCTATGGACCTCCACGAGGTCCCTCCCCGCCGGAACCATCTTGATGTGATGGGGAATGTTTTACTTGGTACGTAAGGCATTTATATAGGCCTGCTCAGTTTCAGATATCACCGAGGTGGGAGTAGCAGAGGGGTCCTTGAGAAAGTCACTTTGAGACATGAGGTGTCTCGGTAACAACTCGTCTACGGTGGGAAAATTATCCCCTTCCCTAGCCATCGTGTCATCACCACCAGTGGGAAGCGCCACGGATAACGGAGTGGCGTCAGAAATCACCTCACGTGATCGGTGTGTTCTAGGCATGTCTATGGAGGAAAATGTGCGAATGGAACGAGAGAGAGTAAGAACAATGAACAAGAAAGAGGAAATGAAGAAAATCGCAGAAGCAAAGCTAAAAATGCGAAAGGGAATGATCATAAGAGAAATGACCAAGAGTTTTTGAGAAAACAAACCCTTCCCCTATTTATAGGGTTGGGTGGCACGAGAATCGAAGTGAAAAGGCTTCCCGTGGCAGCAAAACCAAAGCGACAGACCATCAATCTTTGCCTCGGGAAGATGCGCAATGATGACACATGTGGAAGTGACGTCACTTCCCAAATAGAACACATCGCCCAAGGTATAGCGAAGTGCACCGTTCTTCCATCATCAGCCGAAATCGTCATGGTTTGCAGATCAAATTTCTTCGTAAGTATGGGTGACGTCCGCTTATCAAGGATGCCCCAGGTTGTGACCTCGACAAACGGAGGGACTAACTGTATAGGTCAAAATTTAGACGACCACGGCCGTTACCGAGTGTAGCGAAGAGCGATGTCCTTACGATGCCGCGTCCTTAGATCGTTATGAAGGGTGACAACTAACAGTGGCTAGAGAATGCACGACGTCTGTGGTAGTGTTTGTATGATAGGAAACAATGGAAATATGCCTTTCAAATATTCATTGTGTTGTACCTTTTTTAGGGTAAAAGGGGGATTGTCCCCTATAAAAGGGGAGAGAACACTGTGTAAAGGGAGACTTTTGGCTTATTACAAAAACATATCCTTACATCACCCTTGGTCTTGACTAATTGCATTCATTGCTACATTCTCTTGCATCTAAACTCTCGCATTTATGAGTAATCATTTGGTTTCGTTCATCTTGTATTTCTCTTACGCTATTTAATCTAGATTTTATTACATTTAGCTGAGATTTACCTCTTTATCTTTATCAATTAATTTAATCAAAAAGGTTTTAATATTTTTTGGGTCAAACAATGGTGTTTCACATTTGTACGCGTCGATTGACTACTAACGATGCTCTTGAGTGCAAGGGCCTTTATGTTATGTTTATATTATTGGTTTGTTACAGTTTGTACCGGGAAAAATAATCATAGAATTTAGTGGTGGGCATTGTGCGTAAGCACTGAAGCCATGTGTAATCTGAAATCAATCAGCAATTATTAAAATAATTATAGGGGTGATTACTATAACTTTTTTTAACTTTAAGTTAGGCCATGCAAAATTTCTGCTCAAAATATTTGTTTTATTTAATTTTTTCTAAAAATTGCCTTTTGAGAAATAAACACTCTGAAAAGTTCATACAGAAACTATTTTAATAATTGCATTTTTGTTATGTGCAAAGTTTTTCTTGAAAAAATAATTTTATATTTCATATATTCAAGTCTAGATATAATATTTCTTATTATATTGTTATTATACTGTTTGTTCTCTTATTTTCTTGTTATTGTTACTGTTTGTTTTCTTAGGGGTTGTTTAATTGGGAAACAAGTTATCCTGTAATTAATTATTTCGGGATTAGTTATCTCACCCTCCCATAGGGATTAAAAAAATACTACAATCCCGAAATTAATGATACCACATTTTTATCCCAATCAAATATGGGATAAACTCATCTCAAATTTAATCTCAGGATTAATTATCCCTTATTCCTCATACCAAACGAGTCCTTATTATCTTGTTGTTACTACTTTCTTTTTCTTTCCTTGAGTCAGGGATCTATCGAAAATAGTCTCTCTACCTTCAATGTAGGGGTAAAATCTACGTACACACTACCTTCCCCAAACTCCACTCATGAAATTATACTGAATTTGTTGTTGTTAAAGTCTAAATAGATAAAGTTACTCGATACTTGTGTTGGTGGAAAATAACATATATCTAGTAAAATAATCGAGATGCGAACAAAGGTGACCGGAACAAAACGATTATTTAAAAATACTTTTCTAGAAAAGTTATGGTCATGAAGCACATGTTTTCAAACTTGTGACCCCACATGATCTATTGATTCCAGCATATTTACTTTGATCAAGACCATACAAGGTTTTATGATCCAACAACTACCAATCTAGAGACTATCTTCAGCTCTTTAATGATATTTAATGCTATGTTTCAATTTATTTGTCTCATTGTGCATTTCAAAGTGTTTTAAAATGTTCACCAAAAATGAATATTTCTTTCTTATTTTGTAATGTTATAATAGGTAAAGTTTAATTACATTAATGTAATAAAATAATATACTGTAGTAACTTTCTGTATATTAAGTAAAATCTACAACAATTATGTTTTAACGTTATCAAAATAACTTTTCTAGATATTTATTATCAGAGGTGGATCCAGAATTTTAAGTTTATGGGTTCTTATAACAATCTCAAGTTAATCTACATGATAACTGGACCAACGAATTATTTTCCAAGCTAAATATTCTTATACTTTCAATGAATTTTTTAGTACAAATACAACGTCTATGCAAAAGTTATTGAGTTCACGGGAACCCGTAACCTTTGCTCTAAATTCGTCTCTGTTTATTATTAGAAAAAAAAAAAGATGATGATAATGTTACAAATATAGTTTTAAAATCTAGGGAAAAGAACCAAAGATACCCCTTTACTTTAAGATATTGTTTATATTTAACCTTCATTATACTATCTGGCCAAATTTACCCCCTACCGTTATACTATCGGGTCAAATTTACTCCTACACTCAGCAAACTTTTAAAAATTACCCCTCAGTCCGTCAGGTGACCCAAAATCTTCGAAATCATTTTAATTAAGTTACTGATTCTTTTTCTTGGTCCACTATTTTTGAAATAATTGGCATTTACCTACTTTTTGAATTGAATTAAAAAAATAAGAGAAAGGTATTAAATAATACAACTATTAATAAACAAAGTATAGTAAATTGAAAAATCTAAATTAGGTAACTTTTCTAAATTCTAGAAGTAGATATAACATTCCAATTTTAATGAATTTGTTTCACCAAATGTACGGAGACTTTGCAAGTATTAGTGATTGAAGTTGAAGTTCCTCGGAGACTTGACATTGTCGAATTCAACTTTGCTTTAATTAAATGTCTACACATTGTGCACTTTTAAGTTAGTCGATCGAACTCTATACTAACCAGACAATGACAAAATATATTTGAATGTACATGTACATACATGATGATCAGCTGCATATAATGCACAATAAATAGACCCGCTAAATTCTACGGTGTGTATATGATTGAAAATTAAATAAAATTTTAAACCAATTCCAAGCCTATTATTGCAAGAAGAGAAGTGAGTGCATTAATAATTAAAAAAATGTATGAATAATTTGCATAGTCTAGTAACTTTAGCATTTGCATCAATAGTAATTTTTGAAAATAATGGAGCAAGAAGAACATGTGATTTAAACAAAAGGAATTTGATAGATTTTGGATTACTTAACAGATCAAGGAGTAATTTTAAATGTTTGCTGATGATAGGGGTTTGGCCAGACAGTATAATGGTCGGGGTAAATTTGACCGGATAGTAGAACAAAGATTAAATGTAGACAATATTCGAAAGTAAATAGGTATATTTGACCCTTTGTTATACGTATAAGGGACCAAACTCGCATATTAAAAGGCATAAAGGTTAAATACGATAATACGAGTCGTAGGTATCGCTTTATAATCTGTTATAGATAACCATACTCTTACTGAGATTGACATAGATGAATGTAATTTAATTGAAGAAATGTAAACTTACCAAAAGAGACTAATCTCATATAAAAGGATAACTCTTACTATGGTTAGGATGGAGAGGGAAAGGTTAAATATGAAGAAAATTAAATATCATAGAAGTCATAAATGCAGTTTTATAATCTAATAGCATGTTTGGCTAAGCCAGTTTATTTTGAAAAGTGCTTAAAAAAGGTACTTTTGGAGATAACAATTTGTATTTGGCTAAATAATTTGTGTTTGGCCAAGCTTTTCAGAAAGTGCTTTTAAGTATCAAATTACGAATAAGAACATGAATAGATTTACTTAATAGTTAATATTATAAGTAAATAAATAATCTCAAAAAATTGTTATTACAAACAATAATTGAATCTTTTCATTTTATTTAAGTAAATTATGAAAATAAAATTAAAAAATTCTTAATTCTTTTAATATAAGTTAATATTAGAAAATTATCCTAAAAATAAGAAGACATACTTATACATTAATATCCTAAGTATTAGGTTTAACGATTGTTTTGGTATATACCATATTTTGTTAAGGGTATTTTTGATAAGAAGAAAAGTGAAAACTGCTTATGCTTCTGTTTTTTGGAATACACTATTTTTTTCTGCTTCTTAAAAACTTCTTTCTAAAAGCACTTTTTTTTTCTAAAAAAACTTGGCATCTTGATAAGCTTAGCCGGACAAGCTATAAGTTATAAGTAAACATAATATTATTAAGATAGAGAATGAACATAACTTAATTGACGCGAAATCGGGATTAGAGAGAGGAAGGTTAAATACAAATAGAGGTCATAAGCATAGTTGAAAATCTAATTATACTTAAACATAATTTTAATATTGTAGAAACAAGTGAATGTAATGTAATTGACTAAATACAAATTTTCTCAACATATAAAATACAGCACGTACTAACTAAGGTTGGGGCTAAAGGGATGAAGTGCAATACAAAAGAAAGATACTTATAAGCTATAAAGGTCATAACTGTAATTTCAAAATCTTAGTTATAGCTAAAATTGTTGTATTACGATCGGGAGATATAGTTCAATTGACGAAATGCGTAAACTTACCAAATATGACTAAACTCACATACAAACGATGTCTCTCAGCTTGTTTGGATAGTTGTTACATGTCGTTTCATAATGTATCATATCGTATTTTATTGTATTGTTTGATGAATACAATGTTTGGGTGGATTGTATCGTTTTGTCGTCATTTTATAGTATCACACATTAGTAATATGATGAATAAACTTGTAATATTATAAAGAAAAATTATGATATAGTATATAAAAAGCTAGGGTAAATAATAAAATTAAATAATTTAATAATAATGAAGGGTGAGATTGAGAGAAAAAGACAAGGTAACGATGCGACCACACCAAATCGGTCGTTACGTAAAGTTGCACATCTCATCGTTATGTAACGATGAATTTAACGACACGATACAAAATAAAATATAAGTAACAATCAAAACAAACATTGTATTTAAAGTAACAATACGATACAATACAATAGGTAACAACCATCCAAACAAGTTGTTACACTAAGGTTAACTAGAGAGACGAAAGTTAAATACAAAAAGATGAAATTTTAATTTAATTGAAAAATGTAAACTGATTAAAAGAGGCCACCTAAAGGTGTCAAATGGGTTGGGCGGGTCGGGTCGGGTTGAGAAAAAGGTGACCGGTTGGTCACCAATCCAGGTCGGTTACCGGTTTTTCCAAACCGGGCTTAACGGGTCCGGGACCATCCGAGTAAAAATTGAACCGGAGCGGTTACAGGTCTAAGGGCCCGGGCCGGTTTTAAGTTTTTTTAAAAAAATTTTTGTATAGCTATCGTAATTTATATTATTATAAAGTAAAAATATAAAACAAAAAAAAAAATAATTTTATAAAAAGAGCCTTTGAATAAATTTCAAAGGCTTTAAAACCCTTATATTTGAAAAATTCATTACGAATTTAAGGTAATACAATGAACATGAAAAAAATATAACTTAATAATATAAATCTTATACTGGATACTAGAGTGTTATAATAACTTGATATATAAGGATCAAACTTCAAAGACTCTCATAGTTTCATTTCAAAATTTCATTGCATAATAATACTTCAAATTAATCTAACAAACTAAAACATTAAGAATAAATACGTCTAATAATTTTAAAATAACACAAATTGTCTCAAATCAACTTAAATACGATTTTCTGGAGAACACTCAAGACAACTCTTCATATGTCTCCTTAAACAGCCTATGCCCACCCACTTTTAGACGAAGATTTAAGACTCGACCACAATTCTTGCTTTAACTTTGTGAACTTCTTCATTTTCTTCTACCACCTCAAAGTGTTCATAAACATATGAGCGCATTCTATAAGTACAGGGCATGATTTAACTTGAATTGAGAATTTGAGTTTGAGAAATGAGAGATGAGTGAAGAAATGAAGAGGGGGGGGGGGAGGGTAAGTGTATTTATAGTTTTTCAAATGTCTAAATTAGTAATTACATAAAATGTTATATTTTTTTTAAAAGATTGCCCCAAAAAAGGTTATTCTTGAAAATATCCTTTGGGCAACAATCAAATTGGAAGCTTACAATTGTCAACGGTCAAATGAATTTTTTAATTATAAAAAGAACAGAAAATAGCTGTAGAACCGGTCTGGGCCGGTCCGGTTAATTGGTTCAACAGTATTTTTTCTTGACCGAATTTGACCAGTCCGATTAACCGGTAAGAAAAATGTAAACGTCCCAACCCCCTAACCCCCCAAACCCAACCCTACCCGACCCCCTACCACCGGTTCGGGTTAATACCGGTCTAGGCCGGACCGAAAACGGGTCAACCCCGCCCGTTAAACACCCATAAGCCACACTCACATATAAATAAGTATCTCATTAGGCTTTTACATGTAATTTTAAATTTTAAGTTATAATAAAACATAACTATATTAAGATGGAGGGAGAGCTCATATATAAAAAGTATCTCATACTAGCATTAAGATTCTAAATGGAAATTTTAAAATTTAAGCTATAGTTAAAACATAATTTTATTAAGATAGAGGGAGGTGGATGTAATTTAATTAGTGAAACTAAACCTACCAAAGGGGCCAAACTCACCTATAAAAATGTACTATATTACTAGGGTTAGGGTTATAGGGAGTAAGGTGCTCAATTAACCTTCAGCCGCCGTCAAACGGCGTTCTCGCCGGCGGCGGCGACATTGCCAAGAACCTATTTTGAATCCGATCTGAATTTATCTCAAGCTGCTTAACATACGGTACAAGCTCTTTTCATTTTTTAATTTATAAAGCTTCAATCTTTGTATTTGTTTTACTTGTTAATGAGTAATGTCTTAAATTTGTACTCCCACCGTCCTAATTTGTGTGATGCTGTTTGATTAGACACAGAGTTTAAGAAAGAAAGACTTTTGAAATTTGTGTTCTAAAATGAATCATATATGTGACTAGTACAAGTTTAAAGTAAAATTGTTTCTACAGAAATGTTTGATAGATTAAGTGACAGAGTATAACATAAATTGAGACGACAGAGTATAATTTCTCAGTTACTATTTGTTAAGGATCTTTTTGAAGCTTGATCAAATAAGAAATACGGGGGTAGGATTTTTATTTATTTATTTAGGATAGATTTTAGAATGATCTCAAATGCTAATAATTACAACAACAACAACAACAAAAAAAAGATCTCACAGGTGTGGACTAGGTAGGTTAATGTGTACGCGGTACTTATTTCTACCTTATGAAGGTGGGGAGGAGAACAAATGCTAATAATTGAGTTCTAAATTTAATATTTATTTATATAAATGAATTTGGTAACATTGTTTGAACAAACACTACTAGGCTCGACCAAATCCATCTTCGGGCTTCTAGCTTCATCCCTTGGTAGCTTACTATAGCATAACCATTTTATGTTCGATACCATATCACTCTATACCTCTGAGTAGCTCTATGTTGCATGATCTCTTTGGAAATGTAATCTTTATAATGGAGATCAATTAAATATGCTAACATTTGATCTTTGAGGGACATGAGTTATGATAATAAACTCCTTTTTAGCTTTAACAACTTATGCTGGCCTATGTCTTGATACTTATAGCCTGTTTGGCCAAGCTTCTAAAATCAGCTTATTTTGAGAAATGCTTTTCTCAAAAGTACTTTTTTAAAAAGTGCTTTTGGTGAGAATCAGTTTATTTTTGGCTAATTAATTTTAAAAACACTTTTGAGCAATAATTAGTGTTTGACCAAGTTTTTGGAAACTGCTTATAAGTGTATTTTTCTCAAAAGTGCTTCTCAGAAAAGTGTTTTTCGAGAGAACTACTTTTTTTTCTCAAAAGCACTTTTTAAAAGCTTGGCCAAACACTTCAGTTTTTGATCAAAAGTGCTTTTGGCCAAAAAAAACGCTTTTGGCCCAAAAAAAAAAGCTTGGCCAAACAGGCTATTAATCTTTCCATATTCTTTATTTCTGCACCAAAACATGCATGCTAATTTTGTTGGAGTATTCTTGTCATTTCACTAGTAACTTCAAAAATTATAAGACTAATCAGTCTTTTCCAGTATAGTACAGCGTCCTGAAATTACAACGTACTTATCTTAAAGAACAGTGTTTTGCTTTATATATCAAGCAAAGATAAAAGATCAAACAGTATTTTGAGATTAAAGTTTTTAAAAGTTCTTGTGCCACTCTTTCTGGTTACTGATTATAGGTTTGATGCTATAAAATGGTATTGTGTACTTGGCTTTGGTAGGAAATAGTCTACTAAACTTGGCATCGCTATTATGTACTAGATAAGTTCAACTATTCAATTGTGTTTGGCCGTTTGTGTGTGTGTTTAAATCTTTATATTTGTATAAATAAGAAAAGCTTTCTGAATTGGTATTTGACAAAAATGTCAATGACCTCTGTATGCAGGACTTTCCTTGTCTATTACTTGCATACACACCAAAACTAGATATAGGAAGAAGATGCTAAAGGAACTCTTAATTTGCAAGGCCAAGTAGAAATCATTTGCTTGTTTGAAGGAATTGGTGCTATACCTTGCCTAAAAACTCTGGTCTGCAAAGTTGCTACGACAAACTAAGGAGCTTGTTGTCTTATACCAGATCGTGCTGACAGTGAGACATGTTTCAGTTATTTGTATGACAAAGCGTGGTGAAGAAGCTACTTGCCGTATCTCACAACAACCAGTCTTCGAAGATTGATGAAATAGTGGTTTGGAAGGTGAGGTAGAAAAAGCTTATGAAGCCATTTAGCTGAATGTTCAAATCAATCGGTGACCACTTGGACTTGGTAAGACAACTCTAACCAAGAACATGTATAAATTGCAAGTACATGACTATTCACGTTGTTGTTTGAGCATGGTATAAGTTTCCCAAGTACATAAGAAGAGAAATTCGTCAATTGGAAATTTCATTGAAGGAAATAACTTAACATTCGACAAATTTCTTTTCTCTCATACTTGTGAAATGCAACAACATGCTCAAATGTTAAAAGTGGAAAGTTTGTATTTGTAATTATATATTTTTTTGGCTAGAGTTGTCTTGCCAAGTCAAGTATCCAATTGATTTGAACCTTTGGGTCGGTGGCTTCATGATCTTCTTATGCCTCAGCTTCATCACCTACCACTATATCATCAATTCTCGGAGAGTGTGCTCTGAACATACAATCCATACCATTTTTACTTAGAAGCTAAATGTTGACATTGATATGGTTGTTCCGTTGTTGATATTTGATGATTTGCTCTTGAAAATGAACAAGAGGGAGGAAATTACTTTAACATTTGAAGTTTGTATGGAAATTGTTGGCACTATTGTAGGATTTGGCGAAAAAGAATATTTGGATTTAAGTTGCTTGCCTGGGAATTTGGATATTGTATAACCTGAGTGTAACTGTATTTTTTTCAGTTTCTTCGCTATCACAACTTCAAACTGACATGAAAAGGAGCCAACTTATGAGAGCAAGGGTGTGTCATTCTAAGTATAATGATTTTAACTACAATATTGATTGCTAGTACAAACAATAAAGCAGGAGTAACGTTTTTTTAATGAGAAATTTTCATAAAGCACTATCTTTTAGTGATACTTAGCTATTTATAGATACCATTTGTTATATTACGTATTGTAGATATGTTTTTTCTTGTTATAAGATGCATTTAATACGGTAGCAAAAATAGGCGTGAATTAGGGTATTCGATTGTATTTATGGCGTGAAACGGGGGATTACATTGTTTTTAAACTGAAAGTGAATCAATTAACATAATAGACTCCTAATATAACTCAACAAATTCAATTATAACACACAAAATTTGTATTTCCAGTTATAAAAAAGATTCTCAACCGAAAAATACTCCAAAAATATAGCAATTTTCAGAGAAATTATGTAATATATCTGAATACATAAATTGTATTATTAAAAAAAACATATGAATACATTTATGACATATAGCGAGACAATGAATACAATGAAATACATAGAATACAGCGGGATACATTGAAATACAATGGAAAAAAAGAAAGTGAATACAATGAAATACATGGAATACAGTGAGATACATTGAATTACAATAAAAAAAAAGACAATGAATACAATGAAATACATGGAATACAGTGAGATACATTGAATTACAATAAAAAAAAAGACAATGAATACAATGAAATACAACGTGATACGTTGAAAAAATATTAAAATATATTAAAAGAAAATCAAGTTGCTCAGCCCCAAACTCCGTCGTCTTTGTTCAAGAACAAACCCTAATTTTCGGCGAATCCGCCGTTGAGCAAAAACCCTGAATCTCACTGTTCTCACGCTGCCGTTAATCGGAGGCTTCATCTCCTTTGGATTCAATTTCGGTTGCAGAAATTACTAACACTGCTTGGTCCATTCTCACTAATATGGTTCTCTACTTCTAAAGCGACGATGAGTAAACCGGTAGATATCGGCGCAACTGCCACGCCTCATTCGCAGCAGCCACCATTGGCCACCCAAGTCCAAGCACAAACAGTAAACGATTCGCTGCAGAATGACTCAATTGCCAATCTCCGCCAAATCTCTGGTGCCCTTTTGGCGGTCCATCGCTGCCTCACTGAGCTACAACAACATGTTGATTCCATCCAGGAGGCTGCTCACTAGCTGGAAGTCTTCGTAGTATACCGGGCAAAATCACCGTTTGTGACTAATGGTCGGTGATAACAGTGATGTGGGTGAGAGGAATTTTGAGATTGAACATCGTGTGGGGAAGAGAATGTCATGTATCAAAGTAGAGAGAAAAGAAAATGGTATAATTGAATAGCGTATTTAGTGGCTTAGGGGCAAAAGATGACCAAAATTAGATATTTTGCTATAAACATTAAAATGTATCGATAAAATATAATTTTTTTAAATGATATTTATTTTAAATAAATAAGGTGTTAATCTTTGCTATAGGAGGTAAAAATTTCTTTTTTAATTGAAAAAATGGACGCATTAGTATTTGCGAATTTACCAACACAATAAGCTTACAAATTTACATTCAGCCCATTCTTAAAAGTTACTCTCCAACATTTTTTGTATTACGAGTTGAATTCAAAAGTTCAAGAAGGGAATGGATTTGAATAGAGTTAACATCGATAACATTCACTAGTATATGCTAGGAAGAAATCTTCTGCGCTATAGTTGCAATTGAAGAACACCAAGGGAATAGATGCTCCTATAATTTACAATCAAAAGTTAGAATTAGGTCTACCAAATACGTAAACCTTCATGGGGTGCAAAAATATACGGACGACCATTTCATATACTTAGATGTGCATGAGCACCAAAACTAGTAAAACATATTTCTTAACTTGCACTCCTCAGACGGGCAGAACCCCGAGTCACCCTCGTACTTTGAGATGATCCAGGCTTGACAGTATCAGAATCATTACCTCCACGGGTCCTTTGCCTGTTTCTCGTTAAGGGGGTATCAGCATCGGTCACTCCACAGGTCCTCCGCCTCTTTCTCATCAAGGGTTCACCAGGCTGCTGACTTTCATCAGGAGCAGATGCATCATCTTCTTCGTCTACAACTTCTGCTTTTGTTATGTTATAATGCCATTCTGTCCCACACCCTGGACAAACTTTTTCAGCCTGAAAATAATGGGTTCAACGATAGCTTAGTTCATCAAGCTCGCTTTCCTAGATGAAACTTTTTTTTGTAACCAAGAAATTTTCAAGGGCCAAATGGCGTACTGTTTGGAACTAAGTGGATAATGGGCCCTTTCCTACACTTAATGCAGACTTTTGGTTCATCGTAAGGTTCGACCCTGTGACGTGCACCTAACCCACACATCACGCATTCCACTCTTACCATTGAACCAAAAGCCTTGAGGGCAAAAAAGACATTTTTTGTCTTTACTACTATAGAAGTTTTTCTAAGGGGAATAATAGGAAAGAAGAATACCTTGTGTTGGGAGAACTTCATTCGCAAGCAGTACTGATGGATGCGAACATTACAGCCTTCATTTTGGCAAAGCTCAGCCTGGTCAAATAATCATATCACCATGAGTTGGATGATCTAGCAGCCATATAGTTATGATAGACACATAGGCATCTTTCTTAGGGATGGATGTTTGCAGTGACATTATCAAACCAAATTGCAGTAAGGGAAGATGAATTGAGTATTCAGCTAAAATGGCAGTAAAAGTGCTCCAATTTGAAAGGAGAAAGTTGTTCAACAGAGATCATGGAGATCAAATGAAGAAATTAAGAGAGGAGCAAACCTTCACTGCAGCTTCATTGCAAACTTCACATGGAGGAACCTCATTACTGCGAAACCAACTTCTAAGATCAAGAAAGGAACGCACTCCTAGTCCTATCTTACCATCTGTTAGAGAAAGCCACTGATCCTTCACAAGTTCCTCAAGGGTCTTTTCCTTTTGAGACATCGAGAAATTCCTAAACGCTGCAGGAATTTGCACTGAACCTCCCTGGGACTGGGAATCTGTTCCAGCCAGGAACTGTTGATCAAATAAATTTCCAGCAAAGAAATTAGTGGTACAGCAAAGATACAAATCGGAGCTATGTAAAGTACAAAGAGCTCAGATCTAATAGCAACCAAATTTACTATGTTTATACGAGAATATTTTTTAATTCAGAAGTCATAACCATATCCTGCCATCCTGCCATTTTTTGTTGACATTCTACGAAAAGGCACTTCATATGTATTAACATCCTGGTCAATGAACAAGGGTAAAAGCCTTGGTCCCGATGAGACATGGGTTTAAGTCCCATTCCATATCCTCTAACTGATTGAAGAAAAGTGTCCACTCTTATCATCAAACAAGAGAAGTAAACAAATAAACAGGAGGTTTTGGTATTCACAATAAATAGTTACCATTCAGTCTCTGTTGACTGTAAGTACATATTGGTCATGTGACTCTAAGTAAAAAATCAAAAGCCTCATTATTAAGTAGCAGATAACCTCTGAATGAGTAAGAAAATGATTTGCTGCCATAAGATGATACTAGCCAACCATTCCCCGAATACTTTATTTTACACTATTTTCCAGATAGAAACTTACTAAATATGAATATAGAGGCAACAGAAAGCAAGGCAATCAACATGAATATAAAGCAAAGATCATCCGAGGCCATGAATATCTGCCTCCTTAGGGCTTTATCTTTTTATGTTGCTGTTCTTTGACCTGTAAATGCTGCATTATCTCTATGTAGAAACTGTATGTGCGTGTGTGCACGTGCGCGCTTGTGAAAATCAGACTCGACTAGTTACAAGTATGAACAAGTTTAGCTATATTGACCTTGGCTAGAGAAGGAAAGTTGTCAATAGTGTAGAACACTTTATCTTCTAAACCCTAATTTGGCATTTAGCTAATCACTCACACGAAGATAGCAGCAAGCTAGATACTATAAACGATGGACCTGATAGTAGCCACAGACATTCATTTATTGTTAGGAAGTAAGAAAACCTGATTTTCAAGCCGTATGTTTAGTGCATCAATGGTTGAAATACAACCCAAAGATGCCACATCTTGAACAATTGCTTCAATCTGCAATTATAGATGACCACATAAATCTTTTTTTTTTTTTTTTGAATTCTAATGTCAAAAAGAAAAAGGAAAAATCTTAATCTCATAATGACATTACTAGCAAACAATGTTCAAGATCTTCGTATATTCCTATTTATTTTCTTTAAGAAACACTAACCAGTCTTAGCTAAAAACATAATACAATGGAAGCAAATGATTAGGATTAAGGCTAAGTTACTACACAGATACACTAGGTCCAACATTTGCAAGGATTTTTTAATTATAGCTAGAGAATCTTATGTCCATGTTGGGTTAAGTGTGACATTTAGAGATCTTTAATTGTAGGGAACACCTAAGTTACCTCAAAATACAATTTACTCAATATTTGAATGAAGTGGGCTTGAGTAGAATGGATGCAGATGAGTGGAAGATTCATATAGCAGGACCCAATTAGTTTAGGATTGAGGCTTAGTTGATTGATTGAGATCAATTACCGGAACCAACTAATTTAGTTATTCAATTCTTCCCTTAAAACGTTTAGTGTAAATTTGTTTGAGAAAAGGGACACAAGATTAGAACGAAGTAAATGAAGAACACCATACCTCTTCCACTACCAACATTTTGAGCTGGTATAAAGTAAATGAACAACGCATTTCAATTTCTCAATTTTAATGGGCCTCCTGAATATTATTTTGTATATAACTAACAGAGCTTAGAACTAAGCTTGACTGAAGGAAGATTCAGTTCATGTTTCTACTGTTATTTGAACAAAAGGTCAGTTGCTTTATTCCCATACCGGATTCATCATATAGGTTACAGGATCATGCAATTCATTACTAACTTAATCACAAAGATCTATGTTTTAGAAGGCTAATAAGATGCGAATCTTCTTCCTTTTCCGTCATCTTTGATGTAAGTTTAGGAGGCAAAGCTATTCCCAGCCCATGCAAAAATGGTCAAATGGAAATACATACATAACGGTGTCAGAGTTCAAATGAGAAAATTAGCACTCAGCAGTTTCTTTTATATTCGGTGCAACCTATTAAGTTCTTGTTCTCTAGTTCATAGTCTAATGAAGGTTTTCCTTTTACATTCTATTCCCTTTCACAAAGCAAGAATATTCCTAGACAAAAAATTATGGAAATACTTCCTCAAATGAACACGGAAAGACCATACAAACAGCTAATGACATTCTCAACACAGTTCAAAAGACCTAAAAATTAAAGGGATAAAAAGCTCACAACGCCTTTATAGAAAGCAATCTGAGGAACTGAATATTTAGTTCCGAGTTTGGATTGCTCATCTGAAACATTGTTAACAACACCATAATACACCTTCCCATCATACTGGTTTCTACATGCCCGTAACTCAAACTGCACATAAGCGAGCTCCTCATTTATCTTTCTCAGGTATTCATTAAACATTGACTGTTGATTAGCTGAAACATACACATATAAAATCAGTATCAGAAACCAACCTTTTTTTCCTGCACAGTCACTAGAAAAGAAAAGGATTTTTAATCTATTTCAGTTAATTTTATACATCACTAATGAAAGAACTAATTAAATTAATAGTAATACTTATCAGCAAAAGACAGAAAAGATAAAATCTTAATAAAATCAGAATCATTAAACATTTTGTTTCTTTAACAATAAAATTTACCCCCTTTTGCACATAAGCATCAAAATGGAAATTTTGGTAATAATTTAACTTTCATAAATATATAACACTCCTTTAACAATTTTAAAAAAGAAGCTTGAATAAGATTTCTAATTGGGTTTTTGAAATTGATAACCATCCCTTAACAATTAAAACTGAAATTTTCATAACAAAATAAAAAAAAATCCCATAAAAACATGAAAATCACTAATATTGTAATTGGATCATACGAGTTTAACTAAAAACCCATAAACTGATGCGAAAAAAAGAGTTTTAAATGAAAAATAAACTGAAGTAGAAAAAAAAAGACCTGCGGATTTGCTAGTGACTTTGAAGAAAAGTGATTTGAAATCAGTTTCTTTGTGTGGGCCGCGAGATAAAAGAGCTTGAATTAGCGTATGCTGCCGCCATGAAAGCGTCGGCATTGAAGAGGAATTTGAATTTGCAGTGACGAAAAGAGAAATTTATAAAACCCTTGAAACTGTGTAGAGATAAATATAAGTAGAAAATGCTGGCGGGAAAAAGGATTCCTTCTTCCTTTACATAAATAGCCCGTCTAATTCAGTACATTAGTTTTTTATCCGGTATATTAGGGGTGTTCATGGTTTGACGGAAAATCGATCCAAACCGATATTTTTTTTTGATTGGATTGGTTTTGATTTTAAATTTTAAAAACCGATAATATTTGGTTTGGTTTTGGTTCTATTTTAAAAAATCGAAAAATAAACCGAACCAAACCGACTAATTATATACAAAATTTAATACAGTAATTATTTATATACAATATAATATCTTTTTGTAAATAATTTTAAATATTTTATGCATTTTAATTATTATTTTAAATTTTGATTTATCCTTTTATATCTTAAAAGATTGCATAAACCCAAAACAATAGGACTCGACCAATTTTCTTTTCATTAAGAGACTCTAATTCTCTAACCCTCCGCACATACTTTTGCCTAACAACAACAACAACAACCCAGACTTTTATCTAACAGAATAGTTAAAAAAAACACCACAAGAGTAAAGAAAGCAAATTCAAATTGCAAGACAACAATGGCTAAAGCTTGAGAAAGCAAACTTTTAGTTTGTTTTTTGTTCATTCTTTTCATATAAACAGGTAAATAACCTTTCAGTTCTGAAAGAAATATATAAAAAAGCATAAATTTAGCAAATTATTTTCAGATTGTTGTCTAGCGTTGTTTTACTATTATCGACTTATCATTAGCTTACTAAGAACCGAAAAATCGAACCAAACCGAACCAAACCAACAACAATCAAACCGATGATTTGTATTTAATTTGGTTTGGTTTTGGTTTTAAAATTTTAAAAACTGATTAAATTGGTTTGGTTTTGGTTTTAATAAAAAACCGACCAAACCGAACCCTAAATACCCCTATGATATATTATGCATTAAAATACATACTACTATATATAAATAATATTCCTTTCGTTTCAGTTTAGACGAGATAGTTTGATTCAGCGCGGAATTTAAGAAAAAAAAGACTTTTAAAACTTGTGGTCTTAACAATTTTAGGGGTAAAAGTTTTGCGGGGCCATGACATTTGTGTGGTTTTAAAAACTTCTTATTAAGGGTAAAATGGGTAAAATGAAGAGTTTAAAGTTGAATTATTTCTAAATTTAGAAATGTATCATTTATTTTGAAACATACTAAAAAGGAAATCACCTCATTTAATTTGAAACGGAGGAAGTATATTCATAGGCGTTTTAGCTTTAGCAGTTGACATTAAAAGTTTATTTAGGCTATTTTTTTCCGACAAGATTTTGACATTAAAAGTCTATTTCAATCCTACAAATCTAAATTTAATTTTAAGGATGTTAAACTTTAAAAACTTCATAAACTTTGCTTTTCCTTAATAATTGAGATCTTTTATTAAGGGTGAAGCAATCGTTATCATCTCACCACATTCTTGGATGATTCACCATAAAAGACTACAAGAATTTTAAATCGTGTATAAAAATACTCCCTATCTAATGCGAGTTAAAATTGGTTGAATTAATGAACAAATTAATATATAATCTCATAAAATTTACTTGGTTCAAAGATGGTTGAGTCAATTTAGGCTATACACGTGTCATGACCCAACTCGCCCACTTCATTGGTAATTTTTCATTTGTTTGCTGTTCTCACTATATTAAACTAATAAAACCTTTTTCTTTTCCTTACTATAACTACGAAACAAATCAAACAGAAAAACTTGTTTTTCTATGTTTTGATAATTCTTCTTGCGAGTGATATTGCCAATCTATTTAATGGATCAACTACTTCCTTTTTTAGTCCTAGTACGGGTACTAGACAAGTATATCCCATATTCCTTTATATATTCATCCTATGCATGAAAATGTTTTCACACTTAATTTCACATCAAATAAATATCCACAACTGGGATCCCATCCAACTTAGTCCTAATGATCCGGGTATTTCTCATTTATTCTCTGCGGATGACCTTACCCTTATGGGTAAGGTAAACAAGAAATCTCGTAACACTATTAAAAGGAGCATCTCCATCTTCTACTCCTTGTCAGGGCAAAACATCAACATGCACAAATCTAAAATAATCTTCTCAAAAAATTGCCCCACTACTATCACTAAATAAGTTGCTAAAAATTTCAATATAAGTGTTAGCAACACCTTTGGCAAATACCTAGGATTTCCAATTCTTCAAAATCATCCAAAACCTAGGGATTACCAATTTATTATTGACAATATGCAAAGGAAATTATCTTCATGGAAAGCCAATTTTCTGAACATAGCGGGTCGTACCACTCTAGCAACATCAACTCTCAATGATATCCCTAGTCATGTAATGCAATACACCCATCTCCCCACCAAAACTCTAAACCAAATTGATCGTATTCAACGTAACTTCATCTGGAGTTCAACTAATGAGACCAAAAAAGTCCACTATGTCAACTGGAATACCATTACTAAAAGCAAAGAAGAGGGAGGGCTTGGCATAAAAGATGCTAATACAAAAAATTTGATAGCTCTAAGTAACCTAGCCTAGAGGATTATCTCCACTCCCATTGTCTTATGGTGCAAAGTTATTATACTGAAATATGCAAGGAACAAAACACTAACCTATACCTCATTCATATGGAAAAACATCCTAAAAGGGTGGTCAAATCTGCACTGAGGGCATTACATGACAACCTTACAAGAATTCTAATCAAAACCTTTGGTTATCCAATTGGATACCAAATCTCCAACCACTAAGGGAATGCATCAAAGGTCCTCTCAATAAGCATGAATTATCCACTAAAGTAAAGGATATCTTTTCAAATGGCCAATGAGATTCCTCTAAATTATCTTTTGAACTGTCTGCCAATATTATGGAAATTTTTTATCAATTTCCTATACTTCTTAATGATAATAAAGACACTCCGATATGGAACATGAACTCTAATGGCTATTTCATCAGCAAATCATGCCTTACAATTATTAAACCTACAAAAAAGCCTCAATATGACTTCATGTGGATATGGAAACTAAATTGCCCTAATAAAATCAAATACCTCTTTTGGCAATGTCTTCACAATAGTCTACCTTGCAGGAAATATCTTTAGCATATTGGGATAAATATAGACAATGAATGCCCGATGTGCCACAATGAAGAAGAATCTATAGAGCACATCTTTATCAAAAGCCCCCCAGTGCATCACTTATTGAATGAGCTTGGTATCACTAACCCTACTCCAACATCTAACCAACACTGGCTCATCCACATTAGAAATCAGATCCCTAGAATCAAATCCCACATCTGGAATGGTCAGACCTCCTTCCCTTTCTAATCTGGGAAATTTGGATTAATCGCAACTACAACAACCTTAATAACAACAATAGAAAACCCTCCTTAAAGACCATTTACAATCATGCAATTGAATTCCACTTCTTCAATACCAAAACCCCCTTCAGAGGTTACCAAAGTAATCCAAGTTAAATGACATGCTCCTCAAAAAGGATGGATTAAGCTCAACATAAATGGGACATGCAACAAAACAGGCGGTAGAATAAGGGGAGTATTTAGAAACAATACGGGAAAATGGATTCTAGGTTTTCATAAATACTGTAGTGCTTTATTTCCTCTACACATGGAATTACAGGCACTCCTGGAAGGACTTCAGTTGGCTTCAAAATTCAATCTTTACCCATTGGAAGTGGAAATAGACTCAACTGAAGTAACTAACGCAATAAGCAATGGACATCCAGTTCTTACTAATCTAATTCTTTCATGCAGGTCATTAATGCTTCAGGAGAAGGGTCTTCTACTACGATATAATTTCAGGGAAGGGAATGTTGTAGCTGATGCACTAGCCAAGGAAGCAAAAAACAAAAATTAAAAAGTAATTTTAACCCAAAAGGGACTAAGATGCTTGCTGAACCGCTGATTTTTCTGACAAAGGATATGAGCGAGAATAGCTTGTCTTAAAAAAAACTACCTATCTCTTTATGTAATATGTTTAAATCATTAGGGAACCTAAACATTACAAGTGACAACAACTGTTTGCAAGAGGGGATATCTAGCCCCGATGTCACTATGACCTACAATTACAACAACAACAACAACAACAACAACAACCCAGTATAATCCCACTTAGTGGGGTCTGGGGAGGGTAGTGTGTACGCAGACCTTACCCCTACCCTAGGGTAGAGAGACTGTTTCCAAATAGACCCCCGGCATCCTTCCCTCCAAGAACTTCCCACCTTGCTCTTGGGGAGACTCGAACTCACAACCTCTCGGTTGGAAGTGGGGGTTGCTTGCAGTATAATATGACCATCATTCTCAAAAAAAAAAAAAAGATTTCATAACATGTACTTGTGAATAGCAATGGACTGATTTGGATTTGCCTGAATTGACCCGCTAATGAATATAGCGGGTTTTTTTTTTTTTTTTTCAATTTTAGTTCCCATCAGAATCTATTTACATTCAATAGTCAAAAAAATATATATAATTTGTATAATTTTTATATATAACATACAAAATGTATATTAAATATATAAAAAATACATACTTTTTTAGCTATTAGTTTGAAAGCGACTATACAGTATCATTTTCCCATGAATAATATTATATGCCTAGCCAATTAGCTAAAATTTGGGAGAAATTAAAAAATAGCCAGATTTACAAGTGGTCATTCAAAAATAACCACAGTTTCAAAAGTAATCGAAATTTAGCCACTTTTCATGTAAAGATAAATCTTAAGGAAAACACTATTCAAAATCCGGAAAAATACTCCAGCATAATATACTAGAGTTCCAGTATAATATACCGGTCCTGCATAATATACTGGAGTTTGGAACACCGGTGCTCCATTCTCCAGTATATTATACTGGAGCCAACAAAGTATACCGATCCATATTCTGGAAGTTCATACACAGGTGCACTAAACTCCAGTATATTATGCTGGACCGATCTCTGTTGCAACAAAATAGTGGCTATTTTTCAATGACTTGGCAAATGCTGGTTATTTTTGAATGACCAGTCCGAAACTGGCTAGACCGTGCTATTTTAACCTAAAATTTGGGCTAGTTGGACATGCCATGTATAACACTCGCGCGCACACAAACAGATTTGGTAATAGGAGTTGTAAATAAACTAATAGTTCATAATGATATTGACCTGTTTAGAAATCAAAGCACACAAGTAAAAGAAATTGTGAAAGCAAATTCTCTTTTTGCAGGCCAAAGTAGAAATAGAATGTGAAAAAGATCAAGAAAAAAATGAACAGAAACAAACACATTTCAAGGTACAAAAATAGAGAGCTAACGAATACACGAGCAATCAAGGTACAAAAATAGAGAGCTAAGGAATTTCTCTTTTCTCTCTAGTTAATGAATTATGAACCATATAGTCAACTTGTTTATCAGGGACATCCGATACAATTGGGAACGGGGTGAGCTATTGTTACATTTGTTATGTTTATACATGGGAAAGAATCATCAGAACTTCCATCTCCAAAGGAGAGTACTAACATCAGCAGACTTGTACCAACAAATGAAATTGGGAGAAGAAACATGCTACATTTGTTACAACATAAACAAAGCTAGCGAACCATTGCAATTTGGATGTTGAACAACATATCGCATCTCTGCTGCAGACGTTGAATCATGTCTATCTTAATCCTGACATCTAAGACCTACAAAACAATTGTTCCGCATTGAACTCCTTAGAAAACCAACAATAGTAGTATGTCTAAATCCCAAACAAGTTCGGATCGGCTATATGAATCCTCAGTGATCATGTTGTTCCATGCAAGCTCATATCATGCCACTATTATACAAAAATAGAAATGAGAAGTACCAGAAGTTCTCTATATTTTCTACTGGTATAAAATCTCTAACGACTCCTTAGAATATTATCCCTAATTAAAATTCATCCTTTAAACCTGAACTGGGTACATGGATCCACTCTGCACTAGCATACAAATAATAGAATGAACCTTAAATGAAAAGTTGGAACAAATACCTGATTACACAAGAAAGTTACAAAATTCCCAATCTTCCGTTGACATGTCAACGTACTCAACACTACCATCTTCAAACATGATCTGTTAGGTTGGGTTGGGGCAGTTGAGGGAAGAACAAGAGTAAACAATCAGCCAAATTACGGGTGTCCGAGTTCCATTAGAAGAAATTCAAAGCTTCCTTACCAAATGTTTTTTGGTGATGCTGTCAAACTGTTTTATAATTCCAAAAGACCTGAGAAAAACAAGGTATTCAAGACCCACAGTAAGTCAATAGGACTGAAAAAGGTAAAACATGAACAAATAAATGAGAAGAAATTAAATGGGCAACCAGTGGCAGTGGAAAAGTATCGAGAAACTTCCTAGCTTCTAGGTTTAAAGGATACTGTCTTTGAATATCAAGTTAACAAGATTGCAACCACTTTCATACTTGGCTACCACACACATAAAGTTAGTAGACAATTCCTAATGCAAATAATGTTTAGTAGAAATCTGAGGATTACATAAGAAAAGTTATAAAAGAGACCTCAAAAAAGATTCCACGAAAAAAGAAACCATGGAGACCACATGTGAAACAAATTTGTAATTACTTCTCTGAATAGAGATGAAGGTTTCATCAAAATATCTCAGCATCAATAATTGAAACCTGAAGTTTGAATAGACTTCCTAGAAAGAAACTAAGAAATATTTTATAGTATTACTACAGTATCTAATCATTGAAAAAAAGAAAAAGATAGAAAAGATAGTGGATTTTATGAATACTAATGAGACAGACATACCTTTGATCAGAGAAGCGAATTATTCTTATAAGATGACCTACACAGTTACGAGGACGCTGGATTCTCTGAGCAGAGTCACAATTCCAACTTCCTAAACAGCATGAGATCCAAGTTAAATCAAAGAGACACTAACTTTCCTAACACAGATATCATGGAAGTCAAATGACTACTTAACCTACCTTTTGGAGGAACTCCAGTTTGACAACCCTGGTATAAAAGTAAATAAAAGGTTAATAAGTCCAATATCGGGGGAAACAGATAATGTATTATAGGAATCTGAAAGATAATAGAATAGCGTTCGAAATCGCTTCTTCGAGAAACAAAGTGTATGCAACTATTCGGTCTGTATCCATCAATGGAACCAAACCAAAGGCAGTAAAATGGGAGAAATATGAAGGAAATAGTCAGACATAATTAACAAAATATAGGTACCCATAACTTGGTCTTTAAAGGAAGCGCAAACGAGATAACAAAACTTCCTTTTTAATAAGCATAACTTAAGCTGGGAGATATTCTCTGTGGCATCCTACTGTTTTCTCTGCTTTTCCTCTTTGCACATATAATTGGTGAAGAAATATTTTGACCCACCTAAGAATGATATCCTTTTATTATCCAAGACAGGCATCTAACACACTTAATAGGCTCATAGATCTGGGATTAACATGACACTAGCCTCTGCCAAACACAAACACTAAGTCAGTCGTCCATCATGCATGATTTTCCAGCTATCTTCATCTTACAAGAATCCTAACAGGTTATTAACTCATAACGATAGGCGGACCCAGGATTTATAGACGGCGGGTGCACCCGATCTTAATCGATATTGATGGCTCTCGCCATAATGATTTGATTGGTTGTTCGGTTCTGCGTTAATTTAGCGCACTTTTAGCGCAGTTCCTGACTGAATATATATTAACTTAGTTATATTTATTCAACTTATATATACAAATCGATCATCCAATTAATTAAATAGATTTAGCTTTGATTTAAACAAATATTTTTAGAATTGTATGTTTTACCAGCATTTTATAAATTATAGAGAATCACATCCATTCTAACGATAATACATATAAAAAACAAGATAAGTAAACTTAAATATAAAAATCCCTAAGAGAGAGTCTGTGAAAAATAATGTAAATGGATTAGAAATTAATAAGATAGAAAAAAATTAAAGGAAAAGAAAAAAGGAGCAAAAGAAGAATGAAAAATGATAGCTAAGGACACTACCGGTAAGAACGGTAAGAAACAAAGTAAGGGAAAAGGTGAAAATTAGTAAAAATAAGGAAATGACTCAGGAATTAAGGAAGTGCCATTTGCCATATTCAGTTTTTGCTAGAGTAAACTATCTTTGAATTCAAAAGAAGAAACAAAAAAGAACAGTTGCATGAATGGGTTTCAACCCAACACGCCAATCAAGGAAAGGCACTTGAGCAGGCTTCTCGATCAACGCTCCCGTCCAAGTTTTTGTAAATAAGGGGCCAACTAATAAGGGATCCTCAGTATATATATATAGCAGTGTTTTTGTCGAGGCTAACGGGTTCCGGTGACCCCTCTATAATCAACGTGGGTCCGCCTCTGTCATAACACACTTCATGTACCATCATGAAGCCCTCGCACTTTTACTTAAGAAGAAGTCTGTTTCGCCCTCATATCCTTGTGTTCCCTTTCTTTATATATTCTTCTTTGATAACCGTGGTGACCGGGTCAGCTTGTGCGCACTTTGACTAATTCCACGAGATACCTACTACCTCCCACCAACAACATATAGCAGGTAACTCTGTCCACCACGGCTTGAACATAAGAAATCACCTAATGTTTTTTTGTCTCCGTTGGAATTTGAACATGAAACCTCATGGTTCTCAACCGACTTCATTGACTACTAGGCTACACCCTTGGGTGTCCCTTTCTTCATATTTCAACTACAACAAAGTAGTTTATGATCATCATTTAAACCTCTAGTCCACTAAGGGTTTGAGATTGTTTTATGTTTTTCTGCAAACATATAAATACAGGTCACAGCCAAATAATGAAAGCAGAAAACCTCAGACCTTTGCTATCTTATACAAATCATCTTCTTTACTGTATTAAGTTTCCAACAAATGCAAGAAATATCATATAGATAGATCATGTCATTTCGCATGGAAACGTGATCTTCCAACTTCTTTCCAGGGAAAAGCAGCATGGTTCTTCCACAGGGTAGCCCTGCCCAATTGGGAAAAGGAATGAAGGGAACTACTTTTAGACAGTAATATCAAGCATCTTGTCCTCTTTACGACTCCCTCTAACAAAATTCAGAAAGGAGCAGAAATATGTATGGCTCGATAAAACTGAAGGTCATAATTTGCTATCAATTTCATTTTCGCAAACCACCAGGACAATTATGGACAAGCACTAACGAATTTGGTCATAAATCTAGTAAATAAACGTCCAAGCGAAAAGAATGAATCGACCCGACACACACACTGCTCTTATATCTCAGATCATAGACAGAGTAGAGATACACACATGTTTTAGAGATAGCAATGCTTTCACTTTGGGAGAGGACGCAGCAACTTGACATGCCACTAACTTTAATGCAGCATCTGAAGAGGAAAGTTTTCGTTTTTTAGGTTTAATTCCCAGCTTTCGCCTACATTTTACAGCACCACAGTGGCAATCTTGATCTGCACCAAATTGAACGAACCTGCTACACTTGTTAGACTGAGCAAGGGCAAATGCACACTCGGAGATAACAGACTGCTGACCAAAAATGCTAGGATGGCAGAAAACAATCAAAATAAAAATTCAATGTCCATACTGATAATCGTAGGTCAGATGCTCGCCCTTTTTAATGTCACGTGTCGCAAATATGCCAATTCTTGTCTCACCATCCATCAACCTGAAAATATGATTCAGTACGAAAACAAATAATTCCCACAATAGGCTGGTATCCCTGAGAAGAAGGTTTGAGAGAGCTCCAAATGAATAGTAAATATTAAGCCGTTTATATACCATTTCTGCATCTCAGTATTTGGACAACAGCTATGATTAATGTATCTGGATTTGTTGCCCTTGTAAGTGGCATCAATCACCATATCCCGATTGATCTCACACAAGTAAAAGTTTGTTTCCCCACTATGCTTCATTTTCCAAAGTCTCTCTTCACATGTTTTGTCATCAATAACTGCAGTTGTAACAGCTCAGAATGTGCAAAACATGAAATACTCTTCATATTAAGCAAGAAACTGAAAAAACTTCACCTTCTCCAACATATTCTATAACAAAATCTTTTCTCTTGATATCTTCACCTGCCTCAATCCCACTGCCACATTTCTCAGTCTGCATTTTACGTGTCAACAAAGCTTGACTATCATAGATGATTATTGGTTGGTTTTCAGAAGAACGAAAAGTTGGAAGAATACAAAATAAGCAACAATAATTTATTTCTACACCAGATATGTGAGAAAATGAAATGCAAAAATAGATATGGCAAATGGTACCACCCAGCATTTTTTGAGGCATTTGGAAGTTGGTACCATTTGGCAAATTTTATGTTTGTTTAGGTACTAATTGATTATTATTTTTACTGTATCATTTATTGATTGATTACTTTTTATGAATCCATCATTATATAATGAGCTTGACTTACTTCAGTCGGCTTGTAAACCCTGGTCCTTTTTTTAAAAAACGACAAACAAAAGAGAACCTAAAAGAAAAGATGAACATGAAAGGAAAATTCAAAAACCTATGTTATGACCAAAGCACTAAGATACCAATCATAACTACTCAGTCAAAGTATGTACAACCTCTTAAAAGTGGAAAAATAAGAAACATCAGGTTCTAAGCTTCTTTGGTTGTCAATTGTCTGAAAAATGAAAATGCTCTATATGGGAAAGGAATTGTCTACGCTCCTGGTAACAAAAAGACTAATAAAGACAAGGTCACAAATGATATAAATGATGACTCAATGCTGTCAAAATGCATGCAATAACTAACATATGTCCAAATATCTCAGTGTTCAAAGTTTATGTGCATACCATAACTATTTTCATCTTCTTCACAGGACGTTGATGGAATGGTTTGTTCAGACAAGCACTCCCACATTTACACCCTGAGGAGCAGCTAGACCATAAAATGCTGCAAGAAAAAGCAAAGTGAAATAACTAACAACCCACGACTTCACAGATGGTTTAAATGTCAAGATGCTGAAAGTAGTATTTTTTTTGCACCTCAGGTGCTACTTCATAGGATAAAGGTTTGCAAAAAAGTTATCCAACATAATCCCAAATTATGTAAACCCTGGATTGGATGATTCTGGATAAATCATCCAAAGAAGTCTCACCACTTTATTTACAGGAGGGGGTAACTATAACTTTTCGCTGGATAAGCACCTATTATGATATATAACATATTAAGGCACCATCTTCTTATTTCATCTCTTCTACTTTTTTTATTTTGAGAAGGTAACATTCATCTCTTCCTTTTTTTCACGCCCAATCAAGCCTAGGCTTCCTGCCACATCCCCTTTCATCAAAGTCCAGCTTTCCTCCCACCTTAACCCTTATGCCAGGAACCTTGCTATTCTCACTCTTACAACATAGTCAGAGCTGCCTCCCTACCCATTTAGAAACCCCATCCTACAAGCACCACACTTGCGGATTAACCAACCCCCACCCCATGCGAGCCCTCTCGTATCCCCTTCAGTCCCTCCTTCCCTCACGTATTAAGACTCAACCCACACTCAACTTCTTCTTCTCTATTTTCCCTTCCCCTTGCTTATTCATCCTTCCATGCGAATTAAATATTTATCGCCTTTCTTCTCTTTATCTTCTCTGGGACAAGCTTTTTTTTTTCTTCTTTCTTACGCAATTTTAGTTTGTTTTTTGTCAGATTGATGGATGATGATTCTGTGGCATGAAAAAATTAAGTTGGACTAAGTTATAACTTCTAGAGTTTTTAAAAAATATTTAAATAACAAAAAGCAAAAGATGATGTCAAGGGCCTACTTGGGAAGCAGCAATAAAAGGTCATCTCATTGCAAGTCAAAAACTCCATTGGACAATGATGAGATATCTGGTCATTAATCAGGACACGCCAAACATGTGACATGACATATAATCCAACCCATAATCTCCTCATACCATCCTATCCAGAGAGAAGGCATATCCCATTCAATTACCAAACAGCTCCTTAGTGCAGTGACTACCTTCTCCTACAATGAAACTAATACCACTAGTCATTCCATCAATTATTCACCGATAAAAAATGAGTAAAGAGCTTTGGTGTAGTGGTAAGATTGCAGCACCTGGTGCGTGGATTAAGCACATGTCAAGGGGTCGAACTTTGCTGCAGACAAAAGCCTAGCATTTAAGTGGAGAAGGGTATAGCGGCGGGCCCATTATCAACTGAGTTTTGAACCATGCACCAGTGGTCCTCAGCGGTTTCTTGGTTATCAGAAAAATGTTAAGTAAATTCATCTAACCCTCTCATACATCCACCAAAGATCAAATACATCTCACCATCAAACTAATAATTGCTAAGAATATATAAGACTACTTTTTTTTCTGATAAGGTAAGATTTTATTCAAAAGCAGTATCAAGAAGATACTGAGGCAAAATACAAAGAGCTAGACTTGACACATTAAATCCCTATAAAATCTAACAAGTCGAGCATATCCTGGAAATGTAAAAATAAAATTTCACTCTTCCAGTAATACATATTAAGAATACATCTATATTTCACTACTTGAAGTTGCTCCTTATTGCCCTCAGAACATCTCCTATTCCTCTCAGTCCAGATGGTCCATGCTATGCATAATGGAATGGTCAACCAGATCTTCTTCTGAAATTTACCTGCATAAATTGACTTCCGGCATCCTAACAGACTTCTGAGATTTCCAAGAATAGTACATTGCACACCATAAATTTCCATGAAAATGGTCCAAATCTGCCAGGTGTAATTGCAGTCCATAAAGAGATGATCAACAAATTCACAAGAGTTTTCACATAGATAACATCTACTATAAAGCTTAAAGCCTCTTTTCCGCAAATTCTCCTGTGTCAAGCATGCTTCATGGATCACCAACCAACCAAAACAAGCCACTTTGATTGGTGCAAAGTCTTCTAAATCAGCTTCCAAGGCCACATAGATCCCAGTTCAGTGTCTTGTTAAATGAGTTCTCTATAATAAGAATTGATGGTGAAAACTCCTTTCTATTTAGAATTCCAGCACAATACATCTACCATCCCCTGATTTATCTTCACAGAATGCATCTTTTGCAAGAAAAAGGTCCCCTTCATGCATTTCCCGGTCAAAGAAAATCCTCCTGAACTGGAATTCTGAGAATTCCAGCCATCTTCACTAAAGACATCAGCCATTAATACATGGGAAAAGGGCCAAATATACCCCTCCACTTTAAGATATTGTCTACATTTAACCTCTGTTATACTATCGGGCCAAATTTACCCTACCATAATATCGGGCCACATTTACCCCTACACTCAGCAAACTTTAAAAAAATTACCCCTCAGTCCGTCAGGTGACCCAGAATCTCCCAAATCATTTTAATTAAGTTACTGATTCTTCTTCTTGGTCCACTATTTTCGAAATAATTGGCATTTACGTACTTTCTGAATTGGAGAAAAAAAATTAAATAATACAATTGTTAATAAACAAAGTATAGTAAATTGAAAAATCTAAATTAGGTAACTTTTCTAAATTCTAAAAGTATTTACAACATCCCAGTTTTAATGAATTCGTTTCACCAAATGTATGGAGACTTTGCAAGTATTAGTGATTGAAGTTGAAGTTCCTCAGAGACTTTACATTGTCTAATTCAACTTTGCTTTAATCAATACACATTGTTGCACTCTTCAGTAATTGATCGAACTCTATACTAACCAGGCAATGACAGAATATATTTGAACATACATGTACATACATGATGGTCAGCTGCATATAATACACAATAAATAGACCCACTGAATTCTACGGTATGTATATGATTGAAAAACAAATAAAATTTTAAACCAATTCCAAACCCAATATTACAAGAAGAGAAGTAGGTGCATTGGTAATTTAAAAAAATTATGAATAATTTGTATAGTCTAGTAACTTTAGCATTCACATCAATAGTAATTTCTGAAAATAATGGAGCGAGAAGAACAATAGGTGATCTAAATAAAAGGAATTTGGGAGATTTTGGATTACTTAACAGATCACCGAGTAATTTTTAAATGTTTGCTGATTATAGGGGTAAATTTGGACTGATAGTATAACGGTAGGGGTAAATTTGACCGGATAGTATAACGAAGGTTAAATGTAGATAATATTCGAAAGAAGAGGGGTAATTTTTAGAACAATTAACTGGACTAGCAGCCCATATTAGTTATAAACTTTAAATAAACCTATTTTATTTTTATAACTCATTTTAAACACTGTGCATATCTTTTTTACTGTTTTTAGCCAGTTAAGCTAATCCTAAATGTAGGAATTGTGATTTGAAATCACTTAATTTTAGGGATTATAAGGGATACGATACCCATCTGATATTATACAAAGTAAATAATTTCGATTTCTCTCTCCCTGCATTCCCTTTGTTCTCGCTCAATCTCACCGATTAAAGTTAAGCTTCTCTTCTCGTTGAAGTGAAGATTTCTATTTCTATAAATTGGTTATGATATTAACAGGGTCCGAAAAAGGTAAGGCGCACTGTTATGGGCGGACGGGCTAAGTGAGAAGAAAATACTTTACTGGGGAATTATGATTCAGGGGAATGAAAATGGTGTGGTCTTGTTGATTTTAATGGAAGAAGAAAGGAAAGATATGGAGGTGTTCGTTGATGTTCGATGTATAATTATTGTAGAACTCAGTATATAGTCGGTGTGTAATGTATATATGTTAATTATACATAGATTTACAATGATTATGCATCAAACATACACTGTATACTCCGTGCGTAATGTGTAATGAACTATGAAAGTCTCGTGTGTGTGTGTGTGCATATATATATATATATATATATATATATATATATATGAAAGAAAATAATGGGTTTAGACTGACATTATTGTGATTTGTGTAGAGATTTTATTTTTGTTTGTAAAAAACTCCATTGTTAGGGTTTCTCTAAATTGTGAAGAAATTTGCTATTCAGGGATTTTTATCTGAAGCTATATGGCTACACTATTTTAGGGTTATTTTTAATAAAACTTTATGGCTAGGAAAAGTTGTAAAAGATAGTGGGCCGGCTATTTACGTTTTTTTCCCTAATTTTTAAATGTTTGCTGATAATAGGGATAAATTTGGCCACATAGTATGACGGTAGGGGTAAATTTGGCCGGATAGTATAACGGAGGTTAAATGTAGACAATATTCGAAAGTAGAGGGGTATATTTGACCCTTTTCCCTTAAATACATTAGTATTATTCACCACACTGTGAAGGCAAGGAAATTGCTCTTTTAGCAGTCCAATACCATCGCAATTGTCTTTCCACATCCTAACACTTTGCCCATTTCCATCTATAATGCTAACATCTTGCTGAAATCTCCCAGAAACTGACTATCTGTTTCCAAACAGCAACTCCATAGGGTGTTTTCACTGCCTTAGGAGCCCAAACCCCTCTCTTCCATATTTGATCTCAATGACAGATTTCCAAGGTGCTACCTTGCCATTTCTGCAGCAAACTTTAGTTATGAACTTCTGATTTCCTAACTCTAAAGCTTCCATCTTCCTTGTGTCTAATTATTGGGCTCCACTTAACCAATGAAACTTCTTTCTCAGAATTTATAAGTAAAAATGTCAAAGCTAGATTACCGCCATGGATGGAACCAAACAACCTAGTGAACTACCACCCTTTTCCTTTTCTTTTTTTATAATATTTTTGGTGCTGTAGAAATTACAAACAAAAAGTGCAGACATATCAAATCCATTGCAAGAATATCAGCAGAACGTGTTACTGGCATATTAGGCCACGAGTACTTCTATATAGAGTCTATTAACTTTATCTAGAAAGGAAGAGGAATGCATGCAGTGCAGAAAATTGTCAGCTAGAACCATGTAAGAACTCCCAATCAACAAATTTATGCAGGTCATGGGGATGTAATTTCCAAAAAATATATTTAAGTCTATCAAAGTTCGGACTGCTAAATGAATTTTAATTTGAGTCATCCTTACCTACACAGACAATCCCTGCCGCACACGTCCGAAGATCCTGCTGTTGAACTGCAGGAACAAAATATGCCATCATCTTCCAGCCGCCGCTTAACCTTCTTGGTGAGGTATATATCTTACAAATAGTTAATACTGACACAACTAAAAGCAGAGAAATGTTGAAGGAAGCTATACAAAGATAAGAAACAATGCATTTCAAACAGAAGACCAAGGCAATTATCTTATCAATCAGTGTATAGGATTAAGAGATGTTTAATTAGAAAATATACTATCAAACTTTTAAAGTGCATCAAATAGATCTATCATAATTAATTCTATTGAAGGATACTACGCTTTATATAGGTAAAGGGTGTGGGTTGCCATTTATTCAACCAATCTGGAAGTTCAAAGTCAACAGGATCTCCAATCTCGCTTGTCAATTTGTTGAATACATGCCCAATCCCACCATGGACAGCACTCTGTGCAGAAAGGAAAATAAATTGCATATTAACAAGATGCTGATATAGCAAACATAAACACACACACACACACACACACACACACACACACACACCACATACTTCATAAGAGAAGCTCCGTAACAATCATATAAGAATAACATATCAGAATTCTCATAGGCTTTTTAGCTGACACGTTTTTTTCCATTACGCTACTCTGCTTTTATCCTTGCTAAACTACAAAATACTAATTTTTCAAGTAAAGGAATAATCCAGGCAAAAGAAAAACGAAAACAGCAACTATACAGTGGATACTTCTAGTTAGGCTGTGCCACTAAAAGAATAGTTGAACAAAAAAAATCTTAAAAAGAAATTCTATCAAAAAATTATTAGGGACAACATTTGTGTCCAACAGCAAATGACCTGTGCAGACAAGGACAGCAGACAGCAAGATGAAAGAGTCTATGCTGTGTCAGATGCAAGAATATATAACGGTCTGATATATTACTTTAGAAAGGATCCTAATCAAAGGAATAAGCTTAAAAGGATTATCCCATTTAAAACCGAAGCAGTAGTTTTATATAGTAAAAAGGACTATTCCATTTCACATATACAAAGGTGTTGGCGCGCTGCTATGTAGCTTAAACTTAGAACCCGCAAAGTGCTAACCCCCTTTTATGTGAGGAAAATTTACTTGGATGGCCTCTTTACTTTGCTTTAGATATATTAGAAGAGAATTTATTTGCAGTAAAGTGCTGATTTCCCCCTTTCTAATCAATTAAGGAAGCCATTAGTACCTACATCTTTCCAATAAATAGGAAAGGAAATACAGGGTCATGACTAAACATGCGGAAATAGGTCAAAATAACCTGCAGACCCCATTTACGTGGGGTAACTCTTTTGCAAGAAAATTTGACGTAAATGTTATGCTGAATAAAGAAATAAGATAGAAGAAAAAAGAATCTCGACCTTCTTCATAGCTGGCATGGGTTCAATCATTCAGTAGTAGCAAAAATCAGTTGCTATAGCCTATAAGGGCAAAAATAAATGAATCAGTTAGGAAGCAAGGAAGCCAATATAAAGTGTAGAAAACGCTATATCAAAAATCTATTACTGAAAGTATGGACAAAATCCAAGCTCACAAACCAAAGCATATACTATTACAGATTGGTGGTAATCATGCTCTTTGCAATGCGTGTTTCCAATTTATGGTAGCTAGTATGATTGAGTTTTCCTAGGATTTGAACTATTAGCTTTTATTGCACAAATCCACAAAAAAACTATTTCTCAGAACCATGAGTAGCCTTAAATGACATTAAGATAACTGTGTAATGTATTTGCAGTTTGGATTACTGCAGACCTGAAGCAAGGTGGACTTAATCAAATGGATAAAAGATTATGAGGTTATCAGCAACACTCATGAACTGGATAAAAAGATTAAGGACTTCATACTTTAGCCAAAAAGAAAAAAACACATATAGATTCGGGAGTTGAAGTGTTTCTTCAAGTAGGTAGTATATTAATGAAGCATGCAGTATTGTCCTCAACGTATTCCACACTCTATTTTATGTCCTATTCTCGTGTGATAGAAAATACTCGATGCATTCCAAACTCTCTTCCACATCCTTTTCTCACGTGATAGAAAATCCAAAGACCAGCTTAAATTTTGTCACAATGTCTCAAATTTGACAATATTTTGAAATATCCAGTTCTGCAAGCTGCAACATATTTACCAAACATTCTCAAAAAAAAAATATCAAAAGTACCTGCACACTAAGGGGTCGTTTGGTTGGAATACGATTTATACTGGTATAAGTTATGCCGGTATAAGTTATATTGGGATAAGTTATGCTGGGATTAGTTATGATGGGATTGTTGTTTATTCATTATTTGGTATGTTGTATTAAGAATGACAATTGCATAATTTCTAAGAGGAGGTATAAGTTATACTGGTGTTAATTGCCCCACCTTTTATAAGGTATAAATTATCCCAGTACTTATACCTGGTTTGCTAACCAAACAGAGTATTAAGGTGGTATTAAATTTTTATACCACTCTTATACCTTCTTATACCTCATACCAAACGACCCCTAAGTATTTCTTCAGGATACCTAAGAAAAGCTGATCTTAGAAAATGATAGTTTAGCCAATTATTGATCTTCTAAGTTATGTTAGATTTGCACCTAGCATCCAGAAATGACCACTGGGTCAGTTTTAATATCACAAAGAGTAAATACATGGACAGTTACTATAATTAAAAAAAATGTTTAGAAATGTAAAATAACGAGAGAGAAAAAAGAGAGAAGAAAAGGAAAGAAAACAGTCAAAACATTGTAAAAAATTGAAAAAATAGGCAAGGAGAGAGTTCAATATATTATTATCAATTTTAAGTTCACGCAGCAAGCAGAGGCGGAGACACAATCTCAACTTTATGGGTTCTAAATTTCAGAACGAAGACAAAAGTGCTAATAGCTGGGTTCTAAATTTAATTTTACAAATACAACAAAAGTTATTGGGTTCGACCGAACATGCATACATGCTTATTATTGTCTTGGAAAACACTAATAAATTACTTCTTCCATCCCAATTTGTTAATCCCTTTTCACTTATTAAAGGTCAATTTTGACCAAAATTGAATCAGGCATATTAATACAATTCTATAAAAATACAACAATATTTAATTATATTAGAAATCAAGTTAGAGTACATCAGAACCAAATGTAAACAAATTTAAAGAGAAGTAATTGACACAAATTTAAAAGAATTGTAGTCAGTTTTAAAACATCACAACAAATGTAAACAAGATTAAAAAATCAAAATTAAAAAGAAAATTTGGGAAGAGAAAAAATATTTAAAGAAACAACTAAAACACATCTTAAGGAATTGCAAGCAAAACAAACTCTTAATACTCAATCCAATTTGAAACAACGCAAAAACAGAAAATGTTATAGTCTTAACAACTGACTCTGGTCACTCAAGAATGGTGGAAATCAAGAAAATTACTATATCTGACTCAGAAAATAGAAAAACTTAAGTGAATTTTCAAACTCCACTTCAAAAATTGAAAAAGGGCAACATTTTACCCTATTATATAAACAAAAATGTAGGTTCGGTGTTTTTGCTAGCAAAACTAAATGAGACGAACTAACAGAAGAAGTAGAGAAATAAATAAGAGAATAGAAAAACAAACCGGTTCCAGTGGAAAATAGTGGTCGGCGGCGATTGCCGGAGAAGTAAGTGTTCGACGCGGCAGGGAAGAGAGAGAGAGAGAGACGTTTCAAAAAAAATGCCCAAAATGTGCACTTTTTAAAAATAAAATGCATTTATAAAAAATATAATGAATTTTATAGAAAGTGATATTTATAGAAAGGCGCATTCAATGCGGTTTTATTGACGATTTATAAGTGGCATCAACTGAACGTAAGTTGCTCTATATAAGTCGCATAACGAGGTTATAACAGCCTGTTTGGCTTAGTTGATTTAGAGTAGCTGATAAGCATTAGGTGCGGTGAAAAATATTTTTAAGTGCTGAAGCTGATTTAAAAAATAAACAGTTACGTGTTTGGATAAAAATGCTGAAATTAATAATAAGCAGCTGAAGAACTGGGTATCCGAAGAGTTTTGTTTAAAAAGAAGTATTTTAGGGATAGAATAGTAAATATTTTGGTAAAACCTAAAGTGCTTATAAGCTGAAATTTGATAAGTTGGGGGAGACCAACTTATGGCTTTTGGCTTATTTTTGGCTAATAAGCACTTAAATTATAAACACTTTTAATTTTACCAAACGCGTAGATAAGCCAAAAAGTGTTTATAAGCCAGTTTGACCAGCTTATAAGCTTAGCCAAACACTCTCTAATTCGCAATAGTCAACATAATAGGCGCAGTTGAGAAAGCGACTTATGCCCAACTACAAAATGGGCTGAACAAATTAAGGGGTTATTTGGTATAATGGTGGGATATCTCATAGATTAGTTATCACTCCTTTTATATGGGTTAACTAATCACACCATTTTAGTGTAAAAGTTATCACCCGATTAGAGAATACCCCAAACCAAATATAGGACAAAGCTAATCGCAAACTTTATCCCGGGATTATTATCCTTATCCCATGAACCAAACGACCCCTGAGAGCTATCTTCCCCCGGACCTTCTTTATACAAGTAAAGGAGGCAAGCAACCAAGGAGAAGAAATTAAGCAACTAAAGAGAAGAAATCGAGTTAAAAACTGAAATGCAGTAACAGTGAAGCTTGGTTGGCGGCTGACGTGGCAACAGTTAGTTATGTTAGTTACAGTCGGTTAGAGTTAGTTATAAGTTGTTAGCTAATAACAATCTTCTAGAATCTTCAACTGATCATATATAGTTGATATACATGTAGTTGATGAATCACTTTTGAAGATAATACATTTCTATTCTTTCTAAATTCCTCTTCTCATTGAGTTATTTTCTCGATAAATCCTGATATAGTTGTCACCTTCTTCGAGCTTTAGCTCCTATATTGACTATTCTCGTTAGATTCTGCTACATTGCATCAATTGGTATCAGAGCTTTCTGCCCTTGGTATTTTCGATCATGACTCACAGCAAAAACACAAAGAAACCTGTTGAAAAAATGGAAGACAAATTAGCAACTACTCAAGATCAATTGCAAAAGTTGATGGATGGAATGGTGATTCTAAATGAGCATAATGTACAAATTGATAAGGAACTACTTGAATTGAAGGAAACTATGGAAGCTATGAATCAAAAAGGGAAGGAGAAAGAGCCAGCTAGGGCAGAATATGCTATTGGTCGAGCTGGTTCAATGGAGATTCAGTAAGAAGGAAGAATCAGAGAAGTTCATCAAGGTACGACTTCTAATGGTAACTTTTTCACTCGATACTCGAAGGGATTCGCTGGCGGGCTTAAAGGCGACTGGTGGTGGAATGAAGTGGTCCAAGGTAAAGTGGAAGCGAAGAAGGCGGTGTACCTGAAGTTAGTAGGGAGCACATACGAGTTTGAGAGGAACGCGAACAAGGAGAGGTATAAAGTAGCTAGGAAAGAGGCGAAACTGGCGGTCACGGAGGCTAAGACTGCGGTTTTTAGTTGTCTGTACGAGGATCTAGGGGCCAAAGGCGGGGAGAAGAAACTATTCCAGCTGGCTAAGGAGAGCGAGAGGAAGGCGCGGGATCTGGATCAAGTGAGGTGCATCAAAGACGAGGATGGTATAGTATTAATGGGAGAAGCCCATATTAAGTGGAGATGGCAGACTTACTTTCATAAACTTATGAATGAAGAAGGGGATCATGATATTGTGCTAGGCGAGTTGGGGCATTCCAAGAGCCACCGCAATTTTGGGTACTGTAGGCGCATCAAGGTTGGAGAGGTCGTGGGAGCTATGCGAAAGATGAGCAAGGGTAGAGCTACCGGGCCTGACGAAATTCCGGTAGAATTTTGGAAGTGTGTGGGTAGAGTAGGTCTGGAGTTGTTGACAGGGTTGTTTAATGTTATTTTCAGGACAAAGAGGATGTTGGACGAGTAGATGTGGAGTACAGTGGTTCCGTTGTACAAGAACAAAGGTGACATCCAGAGTTGCAACAATTATAGAGGTATCAAACTATTGAGTCATACCATAAAAGTGTGGGAGAGGGTAGTAGAAGCGAGAGTGAGGAGGACAGTATCTGTATCAGACAATCAGTTCGGGTTCATGCCGGTTCGTTTTATTGCGAAAGCTATCCACCTTATTAGGAGGTTGGTGGAACAGTACAGGGATAAGAAGAGGGATCTGCACATGGTGTTTATTGATATGGAGAAAGCGTATGACAAGGTTCCCAGAGAGGTTCTTTGGAGATGTCTAGAGGCTAAAGGTGTGTCGGTTGCCTACATTATGGTGATTAAGGACAGTGAGAGGCTACTCCGAGCATTTTTCGGTTGTTATGGGGTTACACTAAGGATCTGCGCTCAGTCCATTCCTATTTGCTCTGGTGATGGATGCACTAACATACCATGGTTAAGGAGAGGTGCCATGGTGTATGTTATTCGCTGATGACATTGTTCTGATTGAAGAAACGCGGAGTGGCGTTAATGAGAGGCTGAAAGTTTGGAGACATGCCCTTGAGTCAAAGGATTTCAAGTTGAGCAGGACGAAGATAGAATATCTTGAGTGTAAGTTTAGTGCCGAGCCGAGGAAAGAGGGCATGTACGTGAGGCTTGGATCGCAGGTCTCCAAGAGAGGCAGTTTCAAGTACCCTGGGTCAGTTATATATGGGGGTGGGGAGATCGACGAGGATGTCACACACCATATAGAGGTGTGGTGGACAAAATAGAAGTTAGCATCTAGAGTCTTGTGTGACAAGAAAGTGTCTCTGCTACTCAAAGGTAAGTTTTATAGAGCGGTGGTTAGGTCGGCTATGTTGTATGGGGATGAGTGTTGGCCAGCTAAGAACTCACATACCTAGAAGATGAAAGTAGCATAAATGAGGATAATGAGGTGGATGTGTGGGCACACTAGGATGGATAAGATTAGGAATGAAGATATTCGGGAAAAGGTGGGCGTGGCTCCTATTGATGACAAGATGCAGGAAGCGAGACTCAAATGGTTCAGGCATGTTCAGAGGAGCTTGGATATCCCGGTAAGGAGGTGCGAGCGGTTGACGTTGGTGGTTACGATGAGAGGTAGAGGTCGGCCTAAGAAGTATTGGGGAGAGGTGATTAGGCGAGATATGGCGAGACTTCAGATCTCCGAGGACATGGCACTCGATAGGAAGTTGTGGAGGTCGAGCATTAAGGTTGTGAGTTAGGAAGTAGTTGAGCATATTTAGTCTTCCAGTGTGAGGCTAGGCTGATAGGATTTAGTCTTAGACTGCTAGTGGCCAGTGTTGTGTTTACACTATTATTCCATTTTTATAGTGCAGGGCATTATAACCTGGTCATTATTTCTGCCTTTCATCTATTCACTGGTTCTTATGTTGTGTTATTATTTCCATAATGGTACTGATATATTTTCTCTTTTTGTCTATTCGTCTTCTTGAGCCGAGGGTCTATTGAAAATAGCCTCTCTACCCCATCAGATAGAGGTAAGGTCTGCATACACACTCCCCTCCCCAGACCCCATTTGTGGGACTATATTGGGTCATTGTTGTTGTTGATTTGAAGACTTGGTTGTACAAAATCGACCAATTCTTTTCTATGGATGAAGTAGTTTCTGATCAAAGGGTTAAAGTGGCTTCTATTCATTTTGATGGAGAAGCTATTGCTTGGCATAAGTTGTATGTGAAATCTAGGGCTTCAGTTTTAAAGCCTACGTGGACTTAGTATGTGTTAGCCTTGAATGAAAGGTTTGGTGAAGGTTTTGAGGATCATATGGAAGCTTTAAAGAATTTGCAGCAGACTGGCAGTGTTAAGGACTATCAAGCTGAATTTGAAAAATTATTGACCGGGGGTTAATATGTCTAATGAAAATGAAATTAGTTTTTTTTTATGTGGCCTTAAGCCAGAATTGAACAAGCATGTGAGAATTCAGTCACCTAGAACACTTCTGCAAGCCTACTGAATTGCTAGGTTGCAGGAAGAAGTATTTAGGGCTTAAGCTCAATCTTAGGGGCTTAAGCCTAATATAAGAACCCACATTGACTTACTACGTACTCCTAATCATAATAAAACTCAATATAACCAAAAGAATCCATTGCCAAACTCCACAAAACAAGAAGCCTTTTGAACCTACTCTTAATAAGAACACTAGGATTCCTGCCAGGAGATTGAGTGTAGCTGAAATGGATGAGAAGAGAGCAAAGGGTTTGTGCTTTTTCTGTGATGACAAGTATGTACCAAGTCACAACTACATAGGTAACAACAGTTGTACTTGGTAGAGGTGAAAGAAGATGAAGGAATATAAGTAGAAGAACATGCAAGTTTGGTACAAGAACTGTTGGCAGAATCAGATGAGTTCATGGCTATCTCATTGCAAGCATTTACATGTATACCAGGCTATCAAACTATTAGAGTTATAGGCTACCATGAAAAGAGGCCATTGCAAATGTTAACAGATACTGGAAGTACTCACAATTTTATTGATGAGAAAGTAACTGCAAGGCTAGACTGCAAAGCTTGTTCTATTCTAAAATAGCCTGGGAGTGTGGCTGATGGCAGAAGAGTACAGACTGCTTCAGTTTGTAAGGACTTGTAATGGCTATTACAAGGTACAATATTCTCATATGATTTCTTACTCTACAACAAAAATGGCCTTTAGCGGCAATAAATTTTTTACTTTAGCGGCAATAGAAATTGCCGCAAAAACCTTTACCAACAATTGATTACTAGCCGTTGAATCCAGCATTGCTAAATGTTTTAGTGGCAATTCCATTGAGTACCGGTAAAAGCACCATTTATTGGCGCTAAAGGTAATTATTTTTAGTGGCATTTATTTACCGACCATTACAATAGCCAGTAAAACTATTTGTGAAATGTGCTACCTCGTATATTTAGTTGTGCTTGTCATTTCCAGTAAAATCCCATCAATTGCCAACAAAGGAGTCACTTTTAGTAGCAATTGTAATGGCGACTAAATATTTCCGTTAAATGACATTTATTTAACGAAATTTTACACTTCTAATTCTCGTTTGCTTATTCACATTCACAACTAATAATTAAAATAGCAATGAATTAAAGGAATGTTAGTATAAAGAAATCATTTAACAATCTTATGATACATTTAATTCTTACGAGAAAAACAGAATATAAAAAGGTCATTTAGTTATATGAGAAATCAATAAAATAATACTGAAGTTCTTAGAGAATGATACTGAGTAGATGGTAGGCTATTTAAATGTTTACCTGGATTTAGTTTTTTGCATTTTAATCTCTTACAAACACTGGATAGTGCTGATACCTTGACAAAATTGTCAAGCCCATCATCATGAAAGAGGGCAATGGAGATGAAGACTAACATTGAAAAAAATATACAAGAATGAAAAATATGTAAATAATTCTTCAAGTCTCTTAATTATGATAATCATTAAAGAATAAGAAGGAACATCAGATACTTACAAAATTATCACCGAATGGAAAGCTACTTGATCTTTGCAAGAGAGAAATAAACTTAAAAGCAGTAGTAGACAACTAAACACTAGAATTACAGATGACACAATGTACAAGAGATATCACACTAAAATTCAATTACCTATAACTTCTGGGATTGTTTTCCCAAGAGGCATATAAAGTATCATGAATAAAGAATATAAGAGGATATGACGATGAATTAAGGTTATTATTACGTGATTTTCCTATATTAAATCAAGTTAGTCCTCCGTTGGTGTACATAATTTCCATAACAATTGTGTGTATAATTTTACTTCTTTCACTTTGTTTGGTGGAAATAGTCGGGACATAAGGCATTAAGCTATATATACACCATCCTACTCAAGTTACTTTATTTGGTGAATGGAATATGAAGAACTATGGAAAAGAATATCTCACATTACCCAAGGACAGTCAGTAACCAAAATATTACACTTCAATATGTACTTCAACATGCAGGGTTAAGTCGCTGTAAAACATACGTATAATTCATCCTTGAAAAAAATTTGAATTGCAAATGTTCTGGTTCTGGAGTTCCAATGCTGCATTTTCAATTAACTATTGCAAATCCAAGTGAGATCATTTTGATTTAGTGCACTGTAAAACTAATTTAATTTATCTTTTTTCATTCCTTCCTTCAGTGAAGTCGCTATCTCCAAAAGATAATGCGCTAACAACTAACTAGAAACAACAACAATAAACTATAAGGAAAAGGGTCAAACATGTAATTAAGAAAAAAAATCAAAGAAGAAGAACCTTAAATGAAAAGGGGGCAAATTCCACTTTAATCTCCCATATAGAAAATTTTTGTTCACCTATAAAAATAAATTTGAGAATTCATGTTCCACTATTTGGAACTTTTCATTTGAAATACTTTAGTTTACATATAGATGGACTCCTAAATAACTTCAATAAGTAATACCCTAAGAAATATCGAGTTAAAGATATGGAGATAGAGGAATACCTGAGATTTGGTAATCCCAAAGAGATTGAAGGTAGAGAACCGGCGATTGCAGGCCTGCAGGCCGAAATATCAATGATTGAAGGTCCACAAAACTGAGGCTTGCTTCCACGATATGAATTTGGGGGCTGAGGGCTTTGTTTTGCGGGTTTACACTGAGGATATTGTTTGATTTCATAAAGAGAACCATTGGATTTATATACCTAGGGAAGAGGCATGTACTCAAGGGTGCAAATGATCAACTCAAGTCTGTTAACGCTAAGAGTTTGATAAGGAAGGAAGGAGCAGAGGCTCAATTCTTCATGATTTCTTTAGTAATCAGCGAGGATGAAAATATTCAGTGCCACAATATACAAGCTATGACAAGTGCTGATACCTTGCCAGACTTACCAACACTTATAAAGCAGTATTCATGTATCTTCGAGTTGCTCACTACTTTACCTCCTCAAAGGGGTTCTTATGATCACAAGATTCCTCTAAAAGAAGCCTCCAATCCCGTTAATAAGAGTCCCTTAAGGTACCCTGGAATTAAGAAGAATATAATTGAAAAGCTAGTGCAGGAAATGTTAGACCATGGAGTAATATAACCTAGCACCAGTCCCTATGCATCTCTTGTAGTGTTATTGGGAAAGAGAGATGGTAGTTGGAGACTTTGTGTAGACTATAGAGGTCTGAATCAAATGACTATCAAGGATAAATTTCCTATTCCCATTATTGAAAACTTACTTGATGAACCAATGGGTGCTGAGATATTTTCCAAAATAGATCTTGGAGCTGGATATCACTAGCTACGAATGGCTGAAGGAGATACTCACAAGACTATTTTCAAAACTCATGAAGGACATTATGAATTTTTGGTAATTCCCTTTGGGATAACCAATGCACCTTCATCATTTCAGAGTTTAATAAATGTTGTCTTCAGACCATTCAAGGAAATCAGTGCTGGTATTCTTTGATGATATTCTGATTTATAGCAAGAGTGTGACAGCTCACGTAGATCATGTAAAGGTTGTGTTTGAATTGATGAAGCATCATCAATTGTATGTCAAGATGTCAAAGTGTGCATTTGGAGTAGCTACGGTTGAATACCTTGGGCATTTTATCCATGTTGAGGGTGTATCTACAAACCTGAGGAAGATTACCATTGTACAATAATGACATACACTTATGAATATTAATCAGTTGAGGGGATTCCTAGGTCTTGCAGGCTATTATAGAAGGTTTATTCAAGGCTTTGGAACCATATGCAGACCACTTCATGATCTACTAAAGAAAAATGGCTTTGTATGGACTGATGAAGCTACTACTGCTTTCAATAACTTGAAGCAGGCTTTGGTTTCTGTACATGTGTTAGCCATGCCAGACTACTCTAAGCCATTTATAGTAGATACAGATGCTAGTGGTAAGGTAATTGGGGTTGTGTTGATGCAACAAGGACTTCATATTGCTTATATAAGCAAATCCTTAGCTCCCGTACATCAAGTTCTGTCACCTTATGACAGAGAGTTACTTGCTCTTATTTTTGCTGTTACTAAATGGTCCTACTTATTGGGTAATCACTTCATTGTGAAGACATATCAAAAAGCATTAAAGCACTTATTGGAATTAATAAGTGCATACTAATTTCCAAGTTGTTGCTGGCATTTCTAAGTTGATGGCATTTGATTTTTCTATTGAATATAAGAAGGGTTCTGAGAATAAGGCTGTCGATGCACTATCAAGAAAACCTACTGCTGAACTTTTAGATATCTCCCTGTTCACTCCTAATGACTCACTATATTTACAGATTAGAACTTCATGGATGGATGATCCAGCTCTGCAGGAACTGATAACTAAGCTACAAACACAACCTTACAAATCCTATACTTGATGTAACAACCAACTTAGATGAAAGGGCATGTTAGTTGTGGGCAATGATCAGCTCCTGAGGAAGGTTATAGTCACACTTTTGCATAGTACTACTCAGGAAGGTCATTCTGGGATGGATGCTACTATTAAGAGGCTACAATCGTTGTTTCATTGGAAATCTCTTATAACTGATGTCAGAATTTTTATAAATAAGTGTGATGTCTATCAAAGACATAAATATGATGTTGCAGCTTCACCAAGCCTATTACAACCCTTACTAATTCCTATAGGTTTTTGGACTAACATCTGACTAGATTTTATTAAAGGCCTTCCAAAATCACATGGTAAGGAGGTGATTCTAGTAGTAGTGAATAGGATAACTAAGTTTGGGCATTTCTTAAGTCCGCATCACCCTTATACTGATCAAACTGTGGCTCAATATTTTTTAGACCAGATCTTCAAGCTATGTGGCATGCCACTTATTATGACTAGTGACAAGGATCAAGTTTTCTTAAGTTCCTTCTGGCAGGAACTCTTCTCACTTCAAGGAGTACAACTGCAGAGGTCTATAACATACCATCCATAGACAGATTGTTAATCAGAAGTGTTAAACAAAACTTTAGAAACCTATTTGAGATACTTTTGCTCAGATAGTCCTAAGGATTGGTCAAAATATCTGCCCATAGCAGAGTAGTGGTATAATACTACCTATCACACCACTATCAAATGCAATCCTTATGAAACATTGTGTGGTCAAATCCCTCCCATACATCTTCCTTCTTTCAGTGGAGATACAGATGTTGAGATGGTTGATAGATCCCTTGAAGTAAGAGAATCCATAGTACAGTTGTTAAAGTTCCACTTGTCTAAAGCTCAACAAAGGATGAAGGATACTGCCAACCAACACAGGTTTGATAGGTCGTTTAAAGTTGATGATTGGGTTTATCTGAAGCTACAACCTTACATGAAAATTTTAGTGGCTACATGACATTTCAGCAAATTGGCTGCTAAGTATTATGGGCCTTATCCTATTGCAGCAAAGGTTAGTTCAGTAGCTTACAAATTGCTCATGCCTGCTGATGTCCTTATCCACCCAACCTTCCATATTACTCAATTAAAAAATATCATGAAGTGCCTAACATCATCAACCATCTGATCGACTCCAACCCTATACCACTATAGAATGGCAAGAGAGGCCGATACAGCTTTTACCTGAAAGGTCGGGATCGAATCCACAAAGAGCTAATATTAATTTGGAATTGGGTTTCTATCTAATCTAGCTATGTGCGATGTCCTTAATTGCACTTCCAATCATGCTTTGTTTTGAGTTACTATTCTACTTTTAACACTAATGAAGAATGAAAATAAGCTAAGTATGATATTTTTGTAAGGTTTTCTCAATTGGTAAAAAGGCACTAGAGAAGTGACTTACACCTAGGTGAGTATCTAATGGGGTGTAAAACTTAGGGAAAACTTGTTGTAATTGGGATCATGATATAACCATTGCACATAGCTACTCACTCTATACCTTTCGGTAGTTTGAGTGACTTTGCCCTAATTGGTTTTTTCAAGCCCAATTGGGTGTTTACACAATGCAAGAAAAATTGGCTCAAGTCGGTTATTACTATCTCTAGGTTTAACCCTTTAATTGGGCCTATCAATCTCTTAAATGCACCCCAATTCCTTGTTAGCCTAAATTTTCTAGACTTAGTCTTTCTTTTTCAAGAAGAGCCTAAGTCAAAAAGGCACAAATCAATTTTTACAATCACCAATTTAATAATTAAAGTATAAATCAAGCTAAATATCATTAACCCATAAATATTTAAGCCCTAAAATTGAAGACCCATTAAATACTCACACTAGGGTTGGGTCACAACCCTAGATAATGGGTTTAGCTACTCATAATCAATGAAGAAATCAAAGATGGAGGTGAAATATAAGTCATAAAAGTGATTACAAGAGTAAAATCTAAGATTAATGGCCAAAGATGTTCTAAAATTACTCTAAAAAGCTAAAAACGGCGGTTCACGTGCTATACAAAACAACTGATACCCTAAAAATCTAAAAAAGAACTATTTATATATAGCTAAATTTTTCAGACAAAATTGCCCCTATAGAGATTCCGCAGACAGCGGAAAATAGATTACCTCAGCTCTATGACTACCGCGGCCGCGCAAAATCAAGCGCGAACCGCGGTTCTTCTCTTTTTAGCTGTTTCTGAAGTTGAGTCCGCTGGGAGGAAAAAAAACACCCGCCTTAGCGCTCCTTCAATCGCGGTCGCAAAATATGATCGCGGGGAGCGGTGACTGTTAAGCTTCAGAAACACTCTCTGAATCCTCAAACTGCTGAGAGCGGCATCAGGACCGCCTCAGTGGTAGAACCCTCACGTCTGCTGTTATTTCTCGCTGTCAGCATCCTTTGATATCAACTTTGAACTTGTGTATATTTCACTCCTTTTTGAGCTGGTTATGACTTCCTTGTCTCTTTTTGACCAAACACTACAAACAAGCACACTAAGTTAGCTTTTGAGAATACTTGTACGTATTTTTAATCCAAAACCTAAGCAAAATGAGCATAGAATATGCTAGAATCCCTAGTTATCAACTCCCCCAAACTTAAGCTTTTTCTTGTCCTCAAGCAAACAAAGTAATTCCCACATCCTCAAGATAAAAGAAAGGAAAATTTCAGTTGTCCTAAAGTAACCTCATCAAGAATCAATTGGGACTAATAATTACCCTCAACTCGAATGCATTATTAACAACTCACAACCTTTTTAGCACCATGGCTTTAGTGCAACACAAAAGCATCAAGAGTTGAATCAACTCATCAAGGAAACTCTTTCTACTACTTTGGTCATTGTAGAATCCAAACTCATACTCCTCGACTCTCCATATGCAAACCTCACTTTTAGATTGTAGCACTTAGAATGAGGATTGTGGAAAACACACTCATCTCTCTCAAAGGAAGGTCACAAGTCTGGCTCTAAGTAATATAATCTTGCCCCTCATGTGAGTCACCACTAAGGTAAGCTCACTCAACTCAGATCATATAGGGTTTTTGCGGGAATGTAATGAAGGTTTTTGGTTCAAGGTGGGATATATTAGTCTATGAAGGTTTCATATTTCCTTAAATACTTCATTTTCTTCATTTTGGCTCACATTTTCTTGACTCTTTGAATCATTTACTTCTTCCTTAGGGGTTAAAGAGACACACTGTCACTCTTTCTTGTTTATTTCAATCCTTTTATCCTTTCTAATCTTTCCAAACCTTTCATCTTTGCTTTTTTTTTTTGAATCCCTTCATTTCTTCTATATTGTTCACTTTCTTTCTGACTTTTTGGCTTTTCTTTCTTTTTCTTTTTGCCTTCCCTTTTCTTCATATTGTACCTTTTATCACTTTTACATTCCTCATCTCTCCCCCCAAACTTATGCTTTTGCCTTGTGCTAAGGAAAGATCGGGTGCCAAGAGAGGATCATTTTAGAACGGATAAAGGCTTGTATCATGGTTATTGAGAGAATAAGGGCCATGTCTCAACGAGGTTGACTAGGGATATCATTCTTGGTGGGCTATGGATGTTTTCAAGTCTCAATTTGGATCAAAAAGAGCTTATAATCACTTCTCAAGTCGAGATACACTTAGGATTTCATCTAGACAAATATTCAGGACAAGTTTTAGATTTATTGGCACGGGACTTGGACTTGCAAATTAAAACCTCACCACATACACTATAGGATTTCTAAAGAGACAGAGTCGAGGGCCACAACAACCTTAGCTAAGATTTGAGCAACACAAATGGTTCCAAGAAACCACTCAATGACTATTTAGTCAACACAAGAGTCTCAAGGTCACAATTATCACCATCTTATTCACACCAATTTATTTTTAACCATAAGGTCAAAGGTAAATGTGTTAGGCCCAAGTGAAGCTTTGCCTGAGGTACTATTGTTCACTAGCTACTATTTACACAAAAATAAAAGAAAATTGACTCAAACCCTTAAGAAGGTTGTCATGCCATCCATCATCGGGAAGAGCCACCTGGTTCACACAAATTCCACCTTTGGAAAGAACCGTGGCATTAAGAAAATCAAAGGCTTATTGATTACAAAAACTTGTAAAAATAAGAAGCTACAAACTGAAAAAAGGCTACTAAATGAAATAAGAGGCTATGCTATTAAGAAATATTGTAAAATAAGTTATGAAGTAAAATACAGAAAGTAAACTGAATATGTACAATATGGGATTTAGACGAATATACATAACGGAGAATGAATATATACATGAGAAAGTGACTTTATATACAAACTCAGATTGAAAAATAACGAAAAGTGAAATAAATGGTAAAGTTATATACATACCAAAAGTGAAAAATAACAATAAAAGAAAAATAAGTTTCATATTTACATCCCAGTATCACAAATCAAAGTAGGACCCCCCCCCCCAAATAAGAACTAGCATTGTCCTCAATGTTAATAGCAAAAAATAAGATCAAGGAAGGGGTTAGAGAGTAAAAAACTCCCTATGGGTCCTCTGTCTGCATGGGATCCTATGGTTGGGTCCTTGGATCACCTTCCTCGGGGTCCTGTTGCTGGCCTGAACCACCTCCCTCGGGGTCTTACAGCTGAATCTCTAAGTCATCAGCCTGAGGAATCACTCGTCTCCTTCTAGGCTCGCCATCAGCCTCCTACTCCGGTATCTGCTCTATCTAGGCTACTGGAATCTGGTCCTATAATAATAACTCCAATGGTAGGTCGCCGGCTGACTTCATCTTCTCCACCTCTCCTTTCAACAGCTTCACGGACTCCTTTGCGGCCCGAGTCTTTTTCAACTTCTTCGTATGCTTGCTCAACTTCTTAATTGATTTTCCTTGAATTGAAAGAGCATCCATAATGAGATTCTGTTTGTCCAGGAGCTTCTTCTGGTTGTCCAGAAGCTCTTTGAGAGATTCCTCCACTGAAGTTGGAACCTAGGGCTGTACGGGAACTGACTGGGCTGCCATTGAGCTGGATAGCACAGACAAGCTTTCAGTTGCCTGCATCCAGTTGTTGACTGGAGAGAGTCTGGTTCAGCCTATGTGTAGTCAAAGGGTATGCTGATGAGGAGGGCACTAAGGAAGGCATGAAAGTAGATGGTCCGACACAAGGCTATGGTATGGCAATGGGAGGCTCAAGATCAGTGACCACTACTATTGGCTCTTCAGACTGGCCAGTAGAAGTAGTAGCTTTGACCTTGGATTTTGGGTTGCCTGGACCGTGAAGGCTGTACCATGAGAAGGGTTTCTTTAGTTTTACCTTGGTATAGAAATTCCTTTTTTCAACCTCCTAATCTTCCAAGTACATGGTGAGAAAGTTCAGAAAGGGGTAGGATCTATCACCCTCATTGACCACTCTGGTGATCACCCTAGACATAATATTCCCGACATTGATGGGGAACCTCGCCATGATATCCGCCACTATAATCGCCCAAGAAACCGGCATGTCACTGTCGTGAGTAGTGGGGTCTAATCTGCTGCACACAAAAGTCTCCCAATCTTTTGCCTCGAAGTTCAGGGCGTTCCTATAAATACGGACCCCCGCTGCCAACCAAGCTGGAGTAGTATCCGGGAGAGCAAGTAGTGATGCCAACCATGGGCGGGCTACTGTCACACCTTCTTTTTTCCTACACGCTGGAAGAGAGGGTATATAAGGAGTTTTTCCAATTAAAGGACAATCGAAACGGGATTATTTATTTAAAGATTTAGAGTCGTCACTTGGGATAATTTATGGTGTCCCAAGTCACCGGTTCAAATCCCGAATCGAGGAAAAGATTGACTCTGTATTACAGTCTGCGAACCAAAAATCCGGGTAAGGAATTCTGTTAACCCGAGAGAAGGTGTTAGGCATTCCCGAGTTCCGTGGTTCTAGCACGGTCGCTCAACTGTTATAATTGGCCTATTATCTGATTTTAATACATGTTTTAGCCTATGAGTCAATTTTAACTTATTAACCGCTTTTAATTAATTTTAGGAAGATTCAACGTCATCTAAAACACGTTTTGAACCACGTCACATAAATGCACCCGCGATCCATGACACATTTTATCTAACATTATTGAGATTTGGATTTGGGTCACATAAATGTGCACCCGAATTTAGGAAGGTAATGTTATTAAATGACGCGCTTAAAGCAACTACGCGTTAGCAACTTTGCGAGGGCCATGGAGATTTGCTAAATGGCACGCCTCAAATTCTAAGGATCAACACAAGATTAATTAAATGAGGGCCATGCAATTGAGGTTTCATTTGGCATGGCGCGCCTCAAATTATTTCAAAAGATTGCACTCAACTGAAAACAAAACTACGGGTGTTCATAATTTCCTAAGTATGCTCCTAACGACCTGAATAATTAAAAGAGAAGCAACACAAAATTAACAGAATCTTTCTTGAGCGCCGATTCCTCTTCATTATTAACGAAAGACCCAAATCCAATTTTAAACCAACCACCCCCATGGCCCAAATTCAATTCTCTTACTGACATGACATTAAATCGATGTTCAAACTTGAGATCAAATTTGTGGGGTAGTAAACGAGCACGAACAAAACAAGATTAATAATTAACTAGAAGGAATTTGAAATGAAACTAAACAACAGTAGAATAATGAACGTAAAGAAACGGAAATCAATTCGTAAAACTTTGACGCCACACCATCGTGACTATCCAACCTTCTTTCTATCTCAAATATATATAAACACTTATATCAACACAAGCATAGATGAAAATTAATTTTTGTAATAATGGAATAATACTAGGGTGTAGTAAATCAAATAAAGCAACTTCAATTGAAAACAAAACCTTGTCCTTAAGATACCACAAGCAAGCAAGGATCCATACAAGTCTTTTATTCAACCATAATAGAGGAGCAATATAAACTAAAACTGAGAGAGGGGAAGAACCGACCTCTATATTTCAGAAAACCCGACTTCACTATATGACCGGAAACAAAACCTCAATTGAAAACCGGCAACAACTTCGAACGGAAAACAACCCCGAACTTGAACCTCCCCGCAATTCCGATCCTCGACGAACAGTGGCGACCTCAAGTTGAATTCAGCTCCAAAGCCATTTTTACTGAAATTCATCCTTGAATACCAAGAAACAGAATCGAAAAGTGACAAACAAATACAAAAACGGAAATCTATATTTTTTGATTTTTCCGTCTTCAGTCCGTTTATATTTCTCTATCGTATGGGTGTGTGTGCGTGATTGTCAGGATGGTTTCAGGGGTGAATAACTGGTTTGGGGTGAGGGATTTTTGGTTTGGTTGTTGATGAAGAAGATCTTAAGGGCTATTGGTTTTGAGTCTGGTCGTTGGGTGGTTTGAAGGCGGAAATTCAGGGGTCAATAGGAAAAGGGTCGTTTGGTTGAAGAACGGAGCAGAACCGATGGGGAAGTGGTGTGTTGAGGAAGATGGTTTTCAGAGGGTGGGGGGTTTCAGAGAAGACGATGGCAGGAGGGGGTGGGTCTGTATTTGCTGCGCAGCTTTGTGTGTATATGCCTTCAGCGTTCTTCTTCAGACCTTATTTTTTGATTTTTTAAGAATTAATTTATAGGTAGAGTCTAGGTTTAGGTGTATTTTTGTGTATTTTGCCCATTAGTCCCTAGGTCTTTTGTGTTAAGTACTTAGGGTCTTTATTTGTTTTTTGTTCCAAAGAAGAGTCTAGAAGGGTCCCTAGGCTTAATGGACTAATCCGACTTGAGCCAAGAACTAGGTTCTAAAACTCTTATAATTATGATCCAACACCTTAATCGACTCTTTTTAAAATAAGATAAAAATACTACATAATACAAAAGCTAACATGAAACTATTATATATTTTTTTTGTATTTTCAAGATCATGTAAAGATAAAAATAAAGTACTATTTTTGTATATATTTTTTATTTAAATTTATGAAAGATACGTAAGCTAAAATATTTTTTTGTAATTTTCCATTTTTATGACGAAAATAAAGTAAAGAAGTCAAAAATAGTTGAAATAGCTATATTAAGCCTAAACTAAATATTTACACGCTAAAATATATAAAATCTTGGGGAGGGTCAAAAAATCGCATGTCTACAGCTGCCCCTCTTTGACTGGAAAGACGAAGTATTTTCAAACAAAGAACGACTAGACAGGTTTTTTGACCCGACCCTTATTTGGAGAGACTAAAACTAAGAGAGAGAGGAATGTGACCGAGCTCTGGTATCTGAGCTGCCTACATATCCTTGACTATAAAGAAATCAGGCCACGTGTAGTTCAGAGGCGAGTGAGATGATGGAGTATGCCGAGATGAAGAGCCGATCGAGGTGCCGTTCCGTTGAGGTTCCGGTCCGCGGTCCCGCTATTACATAAAAAATGAAAAATGAAAAAGACTAACTAAGCCTATCAGCTACGAGTTACAAGATTCCTATCTATGAGTCTTCTAAAGCTTGATCTTGAGTCTTGGTTGGTTCTTCATGCGGACCCTGATCTGAATCTTGATATTTGTTATCCGCAGGTGTTGGTTCAATCTTCTTCAGCTTTTCAAACCAAGACGCGACATGCAGAGCTTGTGACCTCAGCCCTGTCTTGAGCAGCTCACATCTTTCATTAACTTCTGCATTTGGATTCACTTCTTGTCTTTTTTTTGTTCTTTTTATTCTAGATTGTGACTAACTTCTGTTGATCATCTAGGACTGCTGACTTGCATTCTTGACGCGAGCTTCTTTTGTTGCTGACATGAATTGCATTCTGAATTGAATTCCCCCCTTTTTTCAGGTGGGTGCCTGATTGCTGAACTTGAACCGTCTTCTCTTGTTACTTGACACTGTTTTTCCTTGCACCTTGAACCATTTTCCCTTGAAACTTGAAGTGTCTTCCTTTGAAACTGCTTTCCCTTGAAACTTGAGTTGTCTTTCTTCAAAACTGCTTTCCCTTGAAACTTGAGTTATCTTCCCTTGTTCTCCAGGTGGGCGCCTGATTACAATAAAATAGACAAAATAAAAGAAATTTTTCTGCCCCAGTTTGCACTAGGAAGATTTGTGAGTTGTTAGCAAAATTGTAAACCACTTGTACTATTGATGCAATGATGAGAGTAAACTAAAGAATAAACTGGGAAAACTATAAACTAAGCTTGACTAAAGTAAAAACTCACCCTATTCTCCAGGCGGGCCCCCTGATTTCAGGAAAACTAAACATTAATAATCTTAAGAAAACTAAAAATTGACCCATTTTTTCAAATCCAAACTTCCTCTACTTTTTTTTTCTTTTTTTCCCCAAAATATCCTAGGAGAAAATTCGTCAGACTAGGTTTTCTATCTTAGGAGAAAGATTCATCAGTCTAAGATGTTAATCCTAGGAGAAAATTCATCAGACTAGGTCATTTTTTTTTTGGTATCTTAGGAGAAAGATTCATCAGACTAAGACGTTTACCCTAGGAGAAAATTCATCAGACTATGTCTTCTTATATTAGGAGAAAAATTCATCAGACTAAGATTTCGATCCTAGGAGAAAATTCATTAGACTAGGTTTTCTATCTTAGGAGAAAAATTCATCAGACTAAGATTTCGATTAGGAGGAAAATCCATCAGACGAAGACTTTTTATCCTAGGAGAAAAAATGTAAAGATCAATGGCAAGATTTTATGCACAATAGCAAGACAAATAAAGGCAAAGATTTGAGAAACTTCTCTTTGTCGGCTCTTCTCGTCTTTTTCTTTTTCTTCTCTTTTTTTGTTTTTTTTCTTTTTTTCATTTTTTTCATTTTTTCTCTTTTTGAATCATTTTCCTTGCACCGCTTTGTTCCTGTTTCATACAAAGAAAAATTTGTCAGTTTTGAAAATGGTGGTCGGTTTGTGGCCTTTAGTCTTTGGGCAGCTTGGCTTCTGCTCAATCAGCTTGAGTCGGCTTCAGGAGACTTTTGCTCTGCATCAACCCTAATTGCTTCACACTCAGTACCATTTGTATTTGCGGCTCGATCTGTCTTATCCCAACTGGAGATCTTTGCTTAGGTTACCTTTTTCGATATCTTGAATGGCTTTCTGCTTTTTGAGCAATTTGTTTGTCAAAGAGAATCACCAGTTATCTTTCTTGCGCCAAGTAAGCTGACAAGAGTCTTTAGGGGAAGCCTTTGCATGAATCCTCAAAGCATTTTGATAGAAACAACTTAGTGTTGTCCAAATTTGCTTTATGCAATTGAAAAGTTGGTAGCAGATTTTGAAATCTTTTCTTGCTTGTTTTGACAAGGACCGACTCGGAGTGAAGGACACAATGATGCAAAGAAACAAATATTAACAAGAAATGCCCCTGTCGGAAGGACAGAAGGAAGAGTTCTTTTTTCTTTTTCTTTTTTCAATAACTAGCCTTAAAGATCATGACATGCATTTTGGACTTAACGACCGATCTACCAAACTAATCCAATCTTCCCTTTTACCATTCTTATGACCTTTGAAGTCGGGCTTGTTTATGCCAATTCTTCGCATCATCTTCACGACTCACTTTCGACTAGTGGTGCCCCGAGGGGTTTTCACCAACAAGTTTCTCTCATTTATTCATCTTTGCTTACCGTCGTCTTACAGTCCCGTGGGTTTTCACTAATAAGACTCTCTCATTTTTCTTTTTTATTTTTCTTTCCCTCTTTTGTGAGCAACTCACGATGTTCTACATTGTGTGACAACCGTTTCTCATTGCATGTTTCTCTTGGCATTCTTGAAGGTATATCGGGAGGTCTTTATTTGGAAGGATTTTGGGTAGGGTTGGAAAGAAAGGACGTCATGAAAGCTCAAAATAGACTCAAAGTGAAGGGGGTTGTGGACTTACAACTCTTGGAATCGATTCTTTCAAAAGTGAAATAAAATCTCTGCCCTAGTTTCAGCTATTGGGGATTTTTGATTTTTTTTTTGAATTCTTATTTGGTTGGACCGAACCGTGAGGCTGCCTACGTATCCTTATTTTCAAGGAATCAGGTCTAATGTAGTTCAAACATCAGACCTAAACTACATTTCTTCTTTCTTTCTATTTTCTATTTTTCTTCTTTTTTTTTTCTTTTTTTTTTGTTTGCCCCAGTTTCTATTTTTTAGGGCATGGACCTTTGACAATTCTCTTTTTTTTTCTCTGAACTTTCTAAGAATTGCCCCAGTTTGTACTCTTGGGACATAAATTTTTTTTTACTCTAAACTTGATTCCAAAAGAGGGTAGTCAAAGAAATAACACATTCTCAAAAGGGGTAGCGAAGGATATAAAGTATTTAGGTAGCAGAAAAAGGGTCTCCCAACCTCGAGAATGTCAAACATGGTATCTTTTCGCGATTACAGCATTGACGAACATGTCTGTCTTCTTGGTGTGCCATGGTCACAAGATATTTTTCATCCCTTAGTGACAAACTTTCCAACAAACTTCAATTGATTAAACATCCTCAAGCCCGATCTTCACAATGATTTGAAAGTGAATTTTACTCGACCTTAGTTCCAAAGTATTCCAACTCTTTATTCATCCTCAAAAGTATCTTTTCCTCAGTTGTCCAATTCAAGCTTAAATCAATTTTCTAAGATCTGGCAAAAATTCCGCATGCATTCCATGTCATTAAAACTAGCGGGAAAAGAACTAAGAACAGAATGACACAAAAGGACAAACTCTATTTTATTGAGTAAAGGATGAAAGGGTTTTACAACTAAACAAGCAACCTAAAATACGAGTTATAACCTTAAAATAACCCGAATAATGAAAATAGCAATAGAATAGACAGACAAGACTCACACAAACAAAATGGAGGGAAGGGTTTGACTCAATAAAGCAAATAAAATCTGGATCACAACCCTGAAATAACCCAGATAATAGAAAAAACACCAAAACAAACTACCAAGAATCCTTCCTAGTGAGGAGGGAATGACTTTTCAATTGCTAAGCTTGACATTTAGCCACAAATTTGCTCATCAGGATCAACAGAGCCTTCTCCAATTTCAAAATCATTAACTTCAGTTAGCAAATTTCCGAGAGGATTCTCATACTCCCTATCACCACGCATCATCCCCAAAAAGTGTGCATCATCATGTGCAAGTAAAGGATTCTACGCGATATTCTGGGTGTCACTGTCTTGGATCACAATCAGGTTTTCCTGGATCATCCTTTCTATTTCTCTTTTCAAATCCCGACAACTTTCAACATTGTGCCCCTGGGCATTGGAATGGTATTCACACCTTTTAGAAGGGTCAAAGCTTCTTGCACGTGGGTCCACATGATTTGGAGGAATAGGTGCAATCATGTCATAATGCTTTAATTTCTCAAACAAGCTTGCATAGGACTCTCCTATTGGTGTAAATTTATCTTTCAACCTTTGTTACCCTCTATACCTCTGGCCTAGATGTGGGTTATAGGGTACCTGAAAATTTTGTGGAAGCTGTTGGAGATTTCGTGAAGCTCGTGCTCGCCTTCTGAGGTGTTTTGGTGGCTGGACAACATACTGAGGTAGAGCGACAGAGTATTGTGTGTTCTGAGGTGGATAGTAATGCTCAGGGGAGTCATGGGAAACCTGATGAGGCTGCGCATACCTTCGAGGTTTTTTTCTGGGACCTCTTCTCGAACCTGTTGTCATCATGATTTCTTCATCCTTCTCATTCGTGCCACTGAAACTATCAGATTCAACCTGGACAGCCTGAGTTGCGGCTTTAAGAACTGCTTGACTTATAATTTTTCCTGTCTTAAGACCATTCTCTACCATTTCTCCCATTTTGATTGCTTCCGAGAAGGATTTGCCCACTGCGGACATCATGTTTTGAAAATAATCTGGCTCTTGAGCGTGAAGGAAGACAGTGATTAGCTCGTGATCATCCATGGGTGGCTTAACTCTAGCTGCTTGCTCTCTCCATTTAATGGCATATTCCCTGAAACTTTCAATTGGTTTCTTCTTCAAGTTTGAAAGGGAAATGCGGTCTGGGGCAATGTCTATGTTGTATTGGAACTGTTTGACAAAGGCTTGTGCCATGTCATCCCAGACATACCGGTGAGACGTGTCTTGATCCATAAGCCACTCGGAGGCTACTCCCGTAAGGCTTTCCCCAGAATAAGCCATCAATAATTCTTCATTTCTTCCCGCACCTCTCAGTTGATTGCAATACCTTTTCAGGTGGGCTATGAGATCTCCATGTTCATCATACTTTTCAAATTTGGGAGTCTTGAAACCAGGCGGCAAATGGACATCAGGGAACATACATAGATATTTGAAGGCAACACTTTTTTGACTTGCCAACCCTTGCATGTTTTTCAACCGTTGTTCTAAGCTTTTCACTCTTTGGGTCATTTCTTCCTGTACCATCTTTCGGGCAGGCTTCTCAATGTTTGCAGGAAGATCAAACGAGTACGAGTGGTATTCAGGAGAGTGGTACTGCTCTTGTTGTGTAGAAAATTGTGACTCATGACGAGGCTGTCCTTGACCACTGGCCCATGCTTGACACATTTCGGTTATTTTCTGTTTCAGCAATCTATTTTTCTCAAACACAGTAGACTCTTGTTGAACCCTCTGACCCTGAATCTCTTGAGCACTTGTAACAGCTTCGATGTCAGTTATCATTTTTCCTTGGATCTTGTGTTTCCAGCTTACCACAAACTGACCACCTCAACTTTCTTCACAATTCAAAACAAAACATGTTAGAATGGACTCAGTCGGTCCTTATTATTATCAATATTTTTCATTTTTTCATTTTTTTTCATTTTTCTTTTCAATGGTTGATCGAACCTGATGTGGGTTGCCTACGTATCATGTGGGAACATGAATCACATCCTGCGTTGTTCGGGAAGATCATGAATAAAGTAAATAAACTAACTCTTTTTTTTGATTTTTTTTTTTCGAAAGAAAGACTTATAAAGAAAAAAGAGAATATTTTTGGATTTTGATTTTTTGCAAAGAAAGACTTCTAAAGAAGAAAGATTTTTTTTTGATTTTTTTTTTCCGGAATATCGAAAGAAAAACTTCTAAAGAAGAAAGAAAATATTTTTGGAATTTTATTTTGAATTTATGAAAGAAATGATTCTAAAAAAAGAAATTATTTTTGAATTTTGAATTTTCTTTTCAATTTTGAAAGAAGAGTGAAAATATTTTTGGAAGAAATTATATTTTTGCATATTTTTTAAAAAAACAATTAGGGTCTAAAAGAAAGCCTTTCTAAAGAAGCAAATAATGGAAAATATTTTTTTTTTTAAATTGAGGTCTAAAAAAAGACTTTTCTAGAGAGGAAGTAAAGGAAAATATTTTTGGATTTTTTGAAAATTATGGGCCGGAACCGATGAGGTTTGCCTACGTATCCCACATCCGGTGAGAATCAGACCCGCGTAGTTCGCCCAGTTTTGATGAAACAAAAGAAAATATGACTTATTTTGAAATGACTTTCCTCTTTTTTCTTCAAATTTTCAACAGAATTTCAGGGTAATTCAAATACCTACCTCTAACTCTCTTTTTTTTTTTTCGATTTTCGTTTTTTTCATTTTCTTTCCCTATTCTAGAAGCCAGTCAGCATGCAAGCCAAAATAGATAGATATGCAAGTAGCACGTAAGATGCATCAGGATGGTCTTTTCATTTCGGGTACACCTGTCCTAGACAGACCCAACCTCTGTGTTGAGTCTCCAACGTCAAATGCACATGATGCAAACAAACGTTCCTACTAGGGATCCGACATGAGGCTGAGTTATTCTAGGTTCAAAACCTGGGTATGTGTTCTAGACTGTGTACCCGAGCGGACAACTCGAGCCGAGGAAGGGGATGCGTACCAGGAACCAAAAGGCCATCCGGCTTAGTAACTTGTCCGAGCCTCTTTCTTATTTCAAGGTATGACACTAACAAAATAGAGAGTCTCGACCAGCGATCACATCCCCGAAGATGAGAAGTGAAAGGGTTTCATAACAGTTTATATACAGTTCAGATAATATCAAAGCGGTAAAAGCCTCATTTAATACATTAGGCCCAAGCATGTAATAAAATCAGATAACAGATAAAACCAAATACAATAATTCATCTAAGCTCGAATTCTGAACCCTAAACGAGAGATTCTGGGTTCAATCCCCAGCAGAGTCGCCAGAGCTGTCACACCTCCTTTTTTCCTACACCCCGGAAGAGAGGGTATATAAGGAGTTTTTCCAATTAAAGGACAATCGAAACGGGATTATTTATTTAAAGATTTAGAGTCGTCACTTGGGATAATTTATGGTGTCCCAAGTCACCGGTTCAAATTCCGAATCGAAGAAAAGATTGACTCTGTATTACAGTCTGCGAACCAGAAATCCGGGTAAGGAATTCTGTTAACCCGGGAGAAGGTGTTAGGCATTCCCGAGTTCCGTGGTTCTAGCACGGTCGCTCAAATGTTATAATTGGCCTATTATCTGATTTTAATACATGTTTTAGCCTATGGTTCAATTTTAACTTATCAACCTCTTTTAATTAATTTTAGGAAGATTCAACGTCATCTAAAACACGTCTTGAACCACGTCACATAAATGCACCCGCGATCTATGACACATTTTATCTAACGTTGTTGAGATTTGGATTTGGGTCACATAAATGCGCACCCAAATTTAGGAAGGTAATGTTATTAAATGACGCGCCTAAAGCAACTACGCGTTAGCAACTTTGCGAGAGCCATGGAGATTTGCTAAATGGCACACCTCGAATTCTAAGGATCAGTACAAGATTAATTAAATGAGGGTCATGCAATTGAGGTTTCATTTGGTATGGCGCGCTTCAAATTTTTTCAAAAGATTGCACTCAACTGAAAACAAAACTACGGGTGTTCATAATTTCCTAAGTATGCTCCTAACGACCTGAATAATTAAAAGAGAAGCAACACAAAATTAACAAAATCTTTCTTGAGCGTCGATTCCTCTTCATTATTAACGAAAGACCCAAATCCAATTTTAAACCAACCACCCCCATGGCCCAAATTCAATTCTTTTACTGACATAACATTAAATCGATGTTCAAACTTGAGATCAAATTCGTGGGGTAGTAAACGAGCACGAACAAAACCAGATCAATAATTAACTAGAAGGAATTTGAAATAAAACCAAACAACAGTAGAATAATGAACGTAAAGAAACGAAAATCAATTCGTAAAACTTTGACGCCACACCATCGTGACTATCCAACCTTCTTTCTATCTCAAATATATATAAACACTTACATCAACACAAGCATAGATGGAAATTAATTTTTGTAATAATGGAACAATACTGGGGTGCAATAAATCAAATAAAGCAACTTCAATTGAAAACAAAACTTTGTCCTTAAGATACCACAAGCAAGCAAGGATCCATACAAGTCTTTCATTCAACCATAATAGAGGAGCAATATAAACTAAAATTCAGAGAGGGAAAGAACCGACCACTGTATTTCAGAAAACCCGACTTCACTATATGACCGGAAACAAAACCTCAATCGAAAACCGACAACAACTTCGAACGGAAAACAACCCCGAATTTGAACCTCCCCGCAATTCCGATCCTCGACGAACAGTGACGACCTCAAGTCAAATTCAGCTCCAAAGCCATTTTTTACTGAAATTCATCCTTGAATACCAAGAAACAGAATCAAAAAGTGACAAGCAAATACAAAAACGGAAATTTATATTTTCTGATTTTTCCGTCTTCTGTCTGTACTTCTGTCCGTTTCTGTTTCTCTATCGTGTGGGTGTGTGTGCATGATTGTCAGGCTGATTTCAGGGGTGAATAACAGGTTTGGGGTGAGGGATTTTTGGTTTGGTTGTTGATGAAGAAGAGCTTAAGGGCTATTGGTTTTGAGTCTGGTCGTTGGGTGGTTTGAAGGCGGAAATTCAGGGGTCAAAAGGAAAAGGGTCGTTCGGTGGTCGTCGATGGAGCTGCTGGATGCTGGCTATTACTGAAGAAGAAGAGAACGACAGTGGGGTTCATTTGGAGAAGACGGAGACGAGGGGGTGGGGGTCGTTTTTTGCGTAGCCTTTTTCCAGTCCTTTTCAGCGTTCTCCCCCCTTCTTTTTGATTTTTTAAGCATTAATTTATAGGTAGAGTCTAGGTTTAGGTGTATTTTGTGTATTTTGCCCATTAGTCCCTAGGTCTTTTGTGTTAAGTCCTTAGGGTCTTCTTTATTTGTTTTTTGTTCCAAAGAAGAGTCTAGAAATGTCCCTAGGCTTAATGGACTAATCCGACTTGGGCCAAGAACTAGGTTCTAAAACTTTTAAAATTACGATCCAACACCTTAATCTACTCCTTTTAAAATAAGATAAAAATACTACATAATGCAAAAGCTAACATGAAACTATTATATATTTTTTTTGTATTTTCAAGATCACGTAAAGATAAAAATAAGGTACTATTTTTGTGTATATTTTTTATTTAAATTTATGAAAGATACGTAAGCTAAAATATTTTTTTGTAATTTTCCATTTTTATGACGAAAATAAAGTAAAGAAGTCAAAAATAGTTGAAATAGCTATATTAGGCCTATACTAAATATTTACACGCTAAAATATATAAAATCTCGGGGAGGGTCAAAAAATCACATGTCTATAGTTGCCTCATCTATTGCCACCTTCTCTAAGTATAGCGACTCATCTTCATCATTGAAACCAATATAACCGTTCAGAGTCTTTCTGTCAGACTTGATCTTCAGGTTCCGCACCTTAGTCACAAATGTCCCCTTTTTGATGTGGGCGACATTGACATAAAATTCCTTGACTAGGTGCTCATTAGCCTTCGACACCCTGCTTGTGAAGTATTTCCACCCCCCTTTTCATCAAAGTGATGCTTCACATTGGGGTTGCGGAGCAGAAGATCCCGCTCTATAAACTGACGCTCATGTATGAGTGACCTTTGAGGCCACCACTCCCTGAATTTGTGATATGTATGCTCACTGACAAACCTCTGCTGGCACACCTCCGGGTTTCTTGTCCTCTCCAAGCCTCCAGTCTGGGTATCCCTCCCTCTTCCGTCAGTAGGTGTCTCAGCATCTACATCTATGGGGTCCTGTCCAGGTGAAGAAGCTGTAGGAGATGCTGATGCTGAGGACTCACTACTCTCTGCTGAGCCATCAGACGACTCAGAAGAAATATGAGCAGTAGGAAAGGTTGGGGGTGTAGCCACGTCTGTCAATCTAAGTCCCCCCGGGAATTCCGGTATATGTGTGGGCAAAGATTCACTCTCTGAGGCCTCCCGGGAGGGAACATACTCACTACCCTTGGAGTGAGATACAGATCTGTCTGCATACTGATACTTTTCCACATTTTTCCAATTGATTTCCATACTACTAGTGGTAACTTGATTTGTCCTCGTCCCCTACCCCGGGAGGACTCTGCTTTCCCCTTTTGTTTCTCACCGCCGCCTCTAGATTTAACCATTTTCTACAAACATAATCAGTGGAAGATTGTTAATACCGGTGCTAAAAGAAGCACCCGCTGACAACGGATAAAGAAACGCGGCTGCGGAATAAGCACCGCTGACCGTGGAAAACTGGGCGCAGCCGTAGAGGTATGGGGATCAGACTACCCATCCTCTGATTCTATTGTCTCGCTGAGCATGAAAAATTGGGCGTGGCCGCGGAAGTTGCATCATTGTGCGCGGAAAATTGGCCGCGATCGTGGACCCATATTATTTACTTCTCTAAACATGCGCACCGCTGACCGTGAGAAATGCAGCGCGACCGCGGAGGTTGGGCCGCTGTCAGCGGAATTTGCCACTGCTAACCGCGGTTTTCAAAGCTTTCAACCCAGCTTTTGCACAGACGCTGACCGCGGAAATACATCCGCGACCGCGGAATTCAAAAAAATGACTGAGTTAACCTAGGGTTTCAATTTTTTTCATGCATTTAGTGAATATCATCTACATTGTTAACCCCACTAGGTATTCAACAATCAATCCTAACTATTTAAGCCTAACTTAATTACATAATGAGCCCTAAGTTAGAATTAAAAAAAAAAAAGAGGAAGAAGAAGCAAAAACTAACAAATATAAGAAAAACAAGAACAAATTGAATAACAATTGTGAATTAAAATTACCGGTTGAGTAATGAGTGATAGGAGTGGACTTCTAATTCGTTGTGTGTGCGGACTAGGGCTTGGATGAACAATAAAATTTTAGCTTGAGAGTGAAGAGATCGAAAAGGGTAAAAGGTCTCATGACCTCATATTTATAAAAGGTACCCTGGGACCCACAACACTCACTTGACATGCAAAAAATCACCGCGGTCCGCGCTTTTGGCAAACAGAAGGGATGCTTTATTGGGACTGCCGCTGAGAGCGAAAAATAGCACACGGCCGCGGAAAGGCACCGCTGACCGTGAAAAATGCATTGCGGGGCGTGGATGAAACTTCAGAGAAGTCTCATTTCGAACTTTTTAATCCCGCGTCTGCCACCAAATTACGCCTCCGCGATATGGCCACCGCTGATCGTGGAAAATGAAGCGCTGTCAGTGGTCCAACTTCAGACTGTTGCAAAAGTTTTCCAGCTTAGTCCTGCACTGCATCAAACATTCCTACACACATCTCACAACCAGTTAGTTCAAAACAAATCCTACACTAAGAAGAAAATCAAAAAGAAGAAAAACACATTGGTTACCTCCCAAGAAGCGCCTAATTTAATGTCGCAGCATGACGCATGTTACCATCAATCATTTGAGATGGATCATTGCTACCACGTGGTTGTCATCAAACTTGCCAAGATAGTGCTTCACTCTGTGCCCATTAACTTTGAAGATTTCACCATTTTTGTTTTTCAAATCAAGAGCACCAAACGGAGTTACAAGCACCAGCTCAAAAGGTCCACTCCATTTTGACTTGAGCTTTTCCGGGAACAGTCGTAACCGAGAGTTGAATAATAGAACCAAGTCACCTTCCTTGAATTCCTTGCAACGAGCATACTTGTCATGTAAGTAATTCATCTTGTCCTTATACAAGGACGAGCTGGAATAGGCATGAAACCGGAATTCATCAAGCTCATTGAGTTGCTCTACCTGAAGATTTGCTGCAACATTCCATTCAAGATTTAACTTTTTCAAAGCCCAGTGTCCTTGTGCTCTAACTCAATCGGTAGATGGCAAGCTTTACCAAACACCAACCGGTACAGATACTTACAAATCGGAATCTTGCAAGCAGTTCTATAAGCCCAGAAAACATCATCTAGTTTCTTTGGCCAGTCAGTCCTATTTGCATTGACAGTCTTTGACAATATGCTCTTAATCTCTCTGTTGGAGACCTCAACTTGCCCACTAGCCTGAGAATGGTAAGGGGCTGAAATCTTGTGATTGATACCATACTTTGCAAGCAAAGTGTCAAATCCCTTATTGCAGAAATGAGAACCCACATCATTGATGATTGTTCTAGTAGTGTCAAACCGAGTAAAGATATTCTTCTTGAGAAAAGCCACCACACTCCAGACCTCATTGTTGTGTAAAGCCACGGTCTCAACCCATTTGGAAACATAATCAACGGCTACAAGAATGTATGTGTTGCCACATGAACTCACAAAAGGTCCCGTGAAGTCAATGCCCCACACGTCAAATATGTCAACCTCAAGAATAGTGGTGAGAGGCATTTCATCTTTATTTGAAATTCCACCTGCTCTCTGACACTCATCACATCTCTTCACAAGCTCACCCACATCCTTATATAATGTAGGCCAATAAAAACTACAACTAAGCACCTTTGAAGCTGTCTTTGCCCCACCATGATGACCACCGTAGGGAGAGGAATGACAAGTATCCAAAATACTGATTTGCTCCTCTTCCGGAACACATCTCCGGATCACACCATCATTACCAATTTTAAACAAATAAGGCTCATCCAAGTAGTAGTCCAAGCTATCCCGTTTAAGCTTATTCTTTGGTTAGAAGAGATCTCACACGGAACAATACCGGTCATAAGAAAGTTGTCAAGATCCGCGAACCAAGGCATGTTATTCAGAGATATGGAGAGGAGTTGCTCATCAGGGAATGAATCATTAATTTTGAGGCCGTCATGGGGCCTCCCCTCCTCCTCCAAGCGGGACAAGTGGTCCGCCACTTGGTTTTCACTCCCTTTTCGAATAATAATCTCAAGGTCAGAATCTTGGAGCAATAGAACCCATCTCATAAACCGAGCCTTAGAATCCTTCTTTGTCATCAAGTAGCGGAGTGCTGCATGGTCAGTATGAACTATCACCTTGGAACCCATGAGATAAGGCCTAAACTTCTCCATTGTAAACACAATTGCTAGCAACTCTTTTTCCGTCACCGTGTAATTAACCTGAGCATCATTCGTTGTTTTGCTTGCATAATACACTAGGTAAAACATCTTGTTTACTTTTTGACCCAAGACCGCTCCTACCACAACATCACTTGCATCACACATAAGCTCAAAAGGTAAGCTCCAATTAGGTGCGGTAATAATGCGAGTGGTTGTCAATTTGTACTTGAGAAGTTCAAAAGCCTTCATGCATTCATCATTAAACACGAACTTGGCATCTTTTTCCGATAATTTGCACAAAGGATTCACTACCTTAGAAAAGTCTTTGATAAATCTTCGGTAGAACCTTGCATGCCCAAGAAAACTCCTAACCCCTTGACTGAAATAGGAGGAAGAAGCTTTGAAATCACTTCAATATTGGCCTTGTCCAGCTCTAATCCGTTCTTTGAGATCTTATGGCTTAGGACAATGGCCTCCTCGACCATAAAGTGGCATTTTTCCTAGTTAAGCACAAGATTTGTCTCTTCACACTAGGTTAGCACTTTGTCAAGATTCTTCAAAACTCATCAAAGGAGTCACCCACAATACTGAAATCATCCATGAACACTTCCAATAAGTCCTCCCCCATGTCAGTAAATATAGCCATCAAACACCACTAGAAAGTAGCCGCTGCATTACACAAACCAAATGGCATCGTAGAAAATGCAAATGTGCCATACGAACATGTGAAGGTGGTTTTCTCCTGGTCTTCCAGAGAAATCAATATCTGGTTGTAACCTGAGTACCCATCCGAGAAACAGTATAAGGCACGCCTAGCAAGTCTATCTAGCATTTGGTCAAGAAAGGGCAATGGAAAATAATATTTGCGGGTCACTTTATTCAGCTTTCGGTAGTCCATGCACACCCTCCATCCGGTGATAGTCCTGGTGGGAATCAACTTATTTTGCTCATTGGTGAGCACAGTCATACCACCCTTCTTCGACACACATTGCACCGACGAAGTCCAAGAACTATCTGAGATGGGGTACTCAACCCCTGCATCTAACCACTTTATCACCTCCTTTTTGACAACCTCTTGCATAGCCTCGTTCAACCTCTTTTGATGTTTCGCAGAGGATTTGGCATCATCTTCAAGTATAATCCTGTGCATGCAAAAGGCAGATCTTATTCCCCGAATATCAGCTAGAGTCCATCCAATTGCCTTCTTCCTTCTTTGGAGCACCTCCAGTGTTGCATCTACCTGCACGTTAGTAAGACAAGACGAAAGAATAATAAGTAAAGTTGAAATAGGGCCTAAGAATTCATACCTGAGGTGTGAGGGCAAAGGCTTCAACTCCAAAACGGGAGGTTCCTCAATTGAGGGCTTTGTTGGCGGAGTCTTTCTGTTCTCAAGATCCAAAGAAAGCTTACGGGGCTCATAAGAATAAGAACCCATTTCATGTAAAACATTGACACACTCCACCCTACCTTCGTCCTCATTCACATCAAGGTTCAACAATACCGCTTCTAGAGGATCCTCTACATTGATCATGGCACTAGTATCATCAACTATCACCTCTGTGACAAGATCCACAAAAGAGCAAACTTCAGTACTATTCGGATGCCTCATTGATTTGCACACATGAAAGACAACTTTTTCGTCACTCACCCGGAAGGTGAGATCCCCTGCTTCCACATCAACAAATTCCTTCCCTGTTGCAAGGAAAGGTCTTCCCAATATTATCGGCACCTCATAGTCGAATTCACAGTCCAGAATCACAAAGTCAGCAGGCAAAATAAACTTGTCCACCCAGACAAGAACATCATCAATAATACCAAGCGGCCTCTTCATTGTTCTATCCGCCATTTGCAATCTCATTAAAGTAGCTCTAGGTTGACCAATACCCAAAGTTTTGAATACGAAGTAAGGCATCAAATTGATACTTGCTCCCAAATTACACAATGCCTTTGCAAAATCCGCACTCCCAATGGTACATAGAATGGTGAAAGCGCTGGGATCTTCAAGCTTTGGATCCATCTAGTGCACAATTACACTTACTTGATGAGTCATTTTAATGGTCTCACAATCCATAGATCTCTTTTTAGTCACCAAGTCTTTCATAAAATTGGCGTAACCCGGCATTTGCTCAAGAGCTTCCACCAAAGGAACATTGATCGACAAGATTTTCATCATCTCAATAAACTTCTTAAATTGGTTTTCATTATTTTTCTTCGCAAGTCTTTGAGGGTAAGGTGGAGGGGGCCTTGTCAAGGGAGCCTTAGTCTTGGGTACTACCATTTCCGGTATGTCTATTATGTGTTCCCTAGACGGGTTCACGTCATCTTGAGTCTCCACCTCATTATCATGAATACCAATTCTCACTTCCGCATTCAAATTCTCTTCACTCACTTGCTTATCATCTATAGGAACATCTTCAACATGCACTTCAACCTCATCACTCAAAACTTCCTTTTGCTTGGAGGTATTCACTTTACCACCTCTACCACTTCTTGTGATCACCGCCATTGTATGCTTGGTATTGTTTCCACCCTTCAGGTTTACAACTGTGTCAATAGGTAGAGCCCTCTTAAGGAGAGTATTCAAAAATTGCGAAATCTGCCCAAGTTGAACCTCCAAATTTCGGATTGAAGTATTATGGGCTGCCAACTGGGCATCAGAGTCGGCATTCTTTATCATTATTTACTCAAACATCATCTCTATCCTTCCCATCTTATTGTTTGATGAGCTAGGACCTTGGGACAAAAATGGAGGTAAGCAATGAAAGTAACCTGAGATTTGGTAGCAGACCTCAGTAATGAGAAATCGAGGTAAGTGTTATGGTATAATATGACCTATGTAGATGCAGTAAAATCATACGAATGGATAACCAGGTCTATAAAATAAGATATAGCAGTATTCATAAGTTCAACAAAATACCAAGCAAAGAACTTTAGGATTGGCTAAAAGCTGTAGGAAAAAGGAGAAGAGAGTCGCATATGCACACTTACAAGGTCAGTGTCGTAGAAACTGCATAATGGAAAGTAGCAGCAGTTACGAGATTGGAAGGAATTCGATCACAAGTCATGGCATAGGAAAGAGGCCTAAAGGGGGGAATGCCCCGGCCTTTGGACTTATTCACAAAATAGTTGCCTAGATGGCAAAAGGACTACTAAAGTATTCACAAGAGCTACGGGATATGAGAACGATAAGCACATCAGCCAACATTCGAGGACGAATGTTTCAAAGGGGGGAATAATATTACACCCCATATTTTCATATATGAAAATATGCCATAAATAAATTAGTGAGAGCCCGGAAGTGAGATGTCACGTCCCGCAGTACTACATTACGACGATGTTGCACCCTGTAGTGTTGTACGTTGAATTTGTCGCAAGGTAATTGACATCAGTCCAAGGAAAAGATTATTTGGAGATTATAAGGATTATGCTATTTCAAACAAGTAATAAGTAAATTCGTAAAGGTAAAAGGGGAAGCAAGTCAAAGAAAACGAATTTTTGTCCAAGTTTGGCATGTTGGGATAAAATACGACTCAAGCTAAAATACTTGGTATTTATGGACTAGTATCATACAAGGTATTACATAATCATGCTAGTAAGGTATATAAGGTATATGAAAAGTGAGTAATATTTTAAGTAAGTGGGAATAATTCTCAATTTTGCGGGTAATTGATTAAGTATTAGTAATGGAACATTATCTAGTTAATTAATAATTGGTGGTGGATCAATTAAATTATTTGGATAAAGACTATGGCATGAAAATGTGGCAGCCCTTGAGACTATATGAAGTGACTCTTAATTTTGGAGGAAAGGTGTCAAATTAAAGTTTCATGACACATCTGTAAGATTTGAAATAAAATCCTATCATGACTAGTTACTTTGTTACATATACATCGTTTTGTATTTCTTAATTCTATCTGGGGTTACTAGTTTATCATTTCTACTCCAGTAAAGATCAAATAAGATGATTGTTGGGACGCCTCCCTATTCCCTCTCTTCACCATACCCTTATCTTTATGTTGCTTTCTTATTGTTTCTGAAAGCCATAAAATTCATACAAGACTACGTAATATTATGGCAACGGAATTTCGCGGTTCTAAAGGAGTACGGTACAATTATTTTCAAGAACATCATACAGATTTTCCTACTCTAGGTATGTTAAGGCCCTCCCTTCTTTCTTTTGGCATGGTCCAGATTATACGAAAGAAACGAGCAAATACACAGTTTCTATAAATTACTTTATTCGTAGAAATAGTATGGGTGTCTATATTCTTGATTTCCCATGAGAATTATTATTATCTTCTGATCATGGGTCTCAGAATAATATGCAGTTGGAAAAATTTATCCGGAAGGAATATCGAGATTAGTATGTATTTTTCATGCATTTCACTCATTTATACATGTGCATTGACCCATGACCAGATGACGTTATATACGCATATATATGTAAATATATGTATATGGAATATGAGAAAAGGTTATGACGTTATATACGCACCACCACCTGATCAGCTGGTATATGATTATGATGTTGCCCACAGTGGCTGAAATATGATTCAAACGGGTTATGGCGTTATATACGCATCGCCACCTGATCAGTTGGTATACGATGATGATTTTGCCAACAGTGGTCGATATGATATGATGGGATGCCCTTGGAGGCTGATGATGTTATGGAACATGTACCTATGCATGATATGACATTCATACGTATATGCATGACGCTAAAAGTAATTTATAATTTATAGAGTTATCCATACATACATGTTGAGTAATATTTCTTCCATGTCTATTATGTACTTATTTATGTGCCTTACATACTCAGTACATTATTCGTACTGACGTTCCTTTTGCCTGGGGATGCTGCGTTTCATGCCCGCAGGTCCAGATAGACGGGTCGAGAGACCTCCAAGTAGGCTATCAGCTCAGCGAAAGATGTTGGTGCGCTCTATTTGCTTCGGAGTTGCGTGTTTAGTTAGTATGATTTAGACGTGTATTGTTTGGTATGGCGGGACTCTGTCCCGACAATTATGACATTTATGTACTCTTAGAGGCTTGTAGACATATGTCTTGTACGTGAAATATTGTATGGCCTTGTCGGCCTATGTTTTGAGTTTATAAAGGATCATATTGGCCTATTAGGCCCGTATGTCACGTGTATATGATGATGTAATAAGAAAGATACGTTACGTTGGTACTCGGTTGAGTAAGGTACCAGGTGCCCGTTGCGGCCTACGGTTTGTGTCGTGACAGTACTTAGAATACCCATCTAAGAAACAGTAAAAGGCATGCCTCACAAGTCGGTCTAACATCTAATCAAGAAAAGGCAATGGAAAGTGATCCTTGCGGGTCACTTTATTCAACTTGCGGTAGTCCATGCATACCCTCCAACCGGTGACGGTTCTGGTAGGAATCAACTCATTTTGTGAATTTGCAACCATGGTTATGCCACCCTTCTTCGGTACACATTGCACCGACGAAGTCCAAGAGCTATCAGAGATGGGGTACACAACCCCAACATCCAACCACTTGATCACCTCCTTTTTCACAACTTCTTGCATTGCCTCATTTAACCTCCTTTGATGTTCCAAGGAGGACTTTGCATCATCTTCCAAAATAATCTTGTGCATACAGAATGCGAGACTTATCCCCCGAATATCAGCTAAAGTCCATCCAATTGCCTTTTTCCGCTTTTGAAGCACCGCCAATGTGGCATCAACCTGCATGTTAGTAAGACAAGAGGAAAGAATAACTGGCAAAGTAGAACTAGGGCATAAGAACTCATACTTGAGGTGTGGAGGCAACGGTTTCAACTCCAACACTAGAGGTTCCTCAATTGAAGGTTTTTTTGGTGGAGTCTTCCTATTTTCAAGGTTCAAAGATAGTTTTCTAGGCTCATAAGAGTAAGAGCCCATCCCATGTAAAGCATTCACACACTCTACTCGGCCTTCATCTTTATTGACATCAAGATTCAACAATACGGCCTCCAGAGGGTCCTCCACATTGATCATTGCAATAGTATCATCAACTATCACTGCCATGACAAGGTCCAAAAAAGATCACACCTCGAAACTATTGGTCTGCTTCATTGACTTGCACACATGAAAGACCAATTTTTCATTACCCACTCGGAAGGTGAGTTCCCCTGCTTCCACATCAACTAAGGCCTTCCCAGTAGCAAGGAAAGGTCTCCCCAATATGATAGGAACTTCATAATCCACCTCACAATCCAAGATCACAAAATCAGCCGGCAAGATAAATTTATCCACCCGGACAAGCACATCATCAATAATACCCAATGGTCTCTTCATCGTTCTATTCGCCATTTGCAATCTCATGGAAGTCGGCCTCAGTTTCCTAATACCCAAAGTTTTAAAAACTGAGTAGGGCATCAAGTTGATACTTGCCCCCAAATCACATAGAGCCTTAGCAAAATCCGCACTCCCAATGGTGCAAGGAATGGTGAAAGCACCGGGATCTTCAAGCTTCGGGGCCATTGAATGCACTATTGCACTAACTTGGTGAGTCATCTTTATAGTTTCAAAATCCATGGACTGTTTCTTTGTCACAAAGTCCTTCATGAATTTAGCATAGCCCGACATTTGTTCAAGAGCCTCCACCAAAGTCACATTAATGGATAAGCTCTTCATCATGTCAATGAACTTTTTAAACTGATTTTCATTGTGCTGCTTCGCGAGCCTTTGAGGATAAGGTGGAGGTGTCCTTAGCAAAGGAGCCTTGGCTTTAGGCACAACTGGCTCCGATATGTCTATTACGTGTTTTATAGACGGGTTCACGTCATTTTGAGTTTCTACCTCGACATCTTGAATATCAATCCTCACTTCTTCATTCACACTTTTATCAATCATTTTTTCAACTACCAAAGGAACTTCATCTTCCTGCAACTCAACTTCATCACTCAAAATTTGCTTTTGTTTGGAGGCATTCACATCACCGCCTTGTCAACTCCTTGTAGTTACCGCCATAACATGATTGTTCCCACCCTTCGGGTTAACCACCGTATCACTTGGTAGAGCCCCTTAGGATGAGTATTCAAGAATTATGAAATTTGGCCTAATTGTACCTCCAAGTTTCTGATAGAGGTATTATGGGAAGCCAACTGAGCATCAAAGTCCGCATTCTTTTTCATTATTTGTTCAAACATCATCTCAATTCTCCCTATTTCATTGTTGGAGGAACTCGGGCCTTGGGATGGAAATGAGGGTGGATTGCTCAGTTGTTGGTACATTATGGGCCTTTGAAAGCCTTGCCCCCGGCTTCCTTGGTTGCCATTGTTCCACCCACCTTGATTGTTGTTACCACCCCAATTGTTGTTACTATTCCAATTACCCTGATTGTTTTAATTGTTGTTCTGATTGCCCCAGTTGGAGTTTTGGTTGTTGTTCCCCCAATTACCATTGCCTTGTTGTTGTTGATTACCTCAATTGCCTTTGGGGTCTCCATTATTGTTGGTTGGAAGAATTTCCCCTTTGGCCTTGATAATTGTTCACGTATTGTACCTTTTCATTCTGCCCATCATAACCATCATCTTGGAATCCACCACAATCATTGTCAAATTGCTCTGAATTCCCTTGGTTCTGTTGACCTCTTTGTCTTCTTTTGTTGACTAGCATGTTGATACCCTCCATAACATTCACTTGGCAAGGAATTTGAACTTGTTGCAATTGTGCCTTTGCTAGTTGGTTCATAGTAGTTGTCAACTCAGCTATAGCCTGCCCATGATCATGTAATTCTTTGTGCAAATGAGTGATCATAGGGTCACCCTGGGGCACATTGGCTCTACTTTATCAAGCAGAAGAAGTGTCAGCCATCTCGTCAAGAATGTCACAAGCCTCATCATAAGACAGCTTCATGAAGTTTCCCCCAGCAAGTTGGTTCACTATGCACTAGTTTGTTGTGTTAATCCCCCGGTAGAAAGTCTGTTGGATCATCACCTCAGTCATATCATTGTTGGAGATTCCTTTACCATTGTTCTATAGTGCTCCCAAATCTCATGCAAAGGTTCGGTGGGCTCCTGCTTGAAAGCTAAGATCTTATCTCTCAATGCTGCTATATGCCCCGGTGAGAAAACATTTGCAATGAACTTGTCCGCCAATTCATCCCAAGTAGTGATGGAATGGTTGGGAAGTCACTCAAGCTAATCCAATGCCTTCCCTCTAAGTGAGAATGGGAAGAGTCTCAACCGAAGTGCATCCTCAGACACATTTGTTTGCTTGCTCCCCCAACAGGTATCCACGAACACCTTGAGATGTTTGTAAGCATTTTGATTAGCAGCGCCCATGAAATACCCACGCTACTCCAGCAATGTCAGCATCACATTGGTAATTTGAAAATTTCCCGCCCGAATCCGGGGTTGGACAATTGCACTTGCATAGCCTTGGTTTGGAAACACTTGAGGAGCCACTCTTGGAGGTGGCGGAGAAGGGTCTGTAATATTGTCATTGGCATTAGCATTGGCCTGGCGGCCTCTACGTTGTCCTTGAGGTATAAGAGGCACCTCATCATCTCTAACATCATCTACCTCCTCCCCCACAATCACATTTCCAAGAGGGTCATTAGCATTTGCTGCCATTTTGTACCTGAAGTTGTGACACACACCAATTAGTAACACAGAAGGAAAGAAGAACAATACACAAAACTATTTAGATAGATAGCTAAAACCGTTAGCTCCCCGGCAACAGCACCAAAAAGTGATCGAGGCCAACCCTGTACTACTATTGAGTAGCAAGAGAGGTTGAAATAGCTTTTATCCGAGAAGGTTGGGATCTATTTCCATAGGGAGCAAGATATTGGAGTTGAGTTTCTATCTAAAATGGAGTTGCGTATTTGTTCCTAATTGCACTTCTAAACATTTTTGGTTTTGATATTAATTCTAATTATAATACTACAATGCTAAATTAGGCTAAGTAAAGCTAATATTAAACTATTGCAAGTTGTTCAAATAGATAAAAGGCACTAGGGTAGTGACTTTCGCCTAGGTGGTCAATTGACGGATTCTTGAGTCTAAAGCTAGATTGTTACATTTGAGGAGTATGATATAACCATTGCGCGATTCTACTCGCTCTATACCTCTCGGTAGTTCGAGTGATTTTGCTCGAATTGACTTTCTCAAGACCAATTGGGTATGCAAATTTGTGCAAGCAATCAAGGTTCAAGTCGGATATTACTATCTCTAGGTTAAACCCTTTAATTGGGGCTATCAATCTCTTGAATACGCGCCAATTCCTTGTTGGACTAATTTCATGGATTTAGGCTCTCTTTCTCAACAAGAGCCAAAGTCTACTAGGCACAAACTAGTGTTTGCAATCACTAATTCAGCATTAAAACCCTAAATTAGCCCAAATATCAAACACCCATAGACAATCAAGCATCAAAACACAAGACCCATCAATTACTCACACTAGGGTAGAGCCACAACCCTAGCTAATGGGTCTAGCTATTCATAATTAGAGAAGAAAACAAAGAAATAGATAAAGAAAAGCTCATAATAATTAATTGCTAAATAAAACTTGAAGATTCAATGTTGAAACTAAGATAAAATTACTCAAAATGGTAAAAATAAAATGAGTTCACGAGCGCAACTCTACGTCCAAAACTATCCGATGACCTAAAAATGGGAAAAGAATCTATTTATACTAGGCTAAAAATTCTGGACAAAAATACCCCTGCGGGGATAGTGCGGACCGCACAAAATCGAGTGCGGCCATACTAAGGCTCTTGGCTTGATTAATCTGCTATCTAAACTTGGGCTTTGCGGACCGCACAAAGTTGAGTGCGGCCGTGGTGGCTTCTATTGCGGTCCGCACAAAATGGACCGCGGACCGCATTGGGCTTCATCCTCCAATCTAGAAACTCTATGATCTTGGGCAATGCGGACCGCACAAAGTCGAGTGCAGCTGCAATGAAACCAATGCAGACCGCACAAAATCATTTGCGGCTGCATTGCCTGGTTGCCTAAAAAGTATACTCTCTGAACTTCATCTTTGCAGACCGCACAGAATCGTGTGCGGCCGCACTGGCCCTGTTTGACTGAGTTTGGTCTTGTCTTGGTACTTGTGCAAGTTTCACTCTTTTTGAGCTATTTTTTGACACCTTGTCACCTTGTTGATCAAACCTGCAATCAAGCACAACTTGTGAGCCTTTGGGACTATTTTGTACACAATTCTAATCAAATCTTAAGCAATAAGGAGTGTAAAATGCATCATAATCCCTAGTTATCACGTATCCTTCATTTGGAAGCACCCGAGTAGCAACTCTTGGAGGAGCTCGGGGAGGGTCTGGAATGTTTTCATTGGCTTGGCGGCCTCTTCTTTGTCCTTGAGGTACTAGAGGCACCTCATCTTCACCATTATTATCTACCTCCTCCCGCGGGAGAACATTTCCAAGAGGATCATTGTTTGCCACTTTGTACCTGAATCAATTGACTCACAAAAGTTAGTAAAATAGGAGGAAAGAAAAACAAGACACAAAACTAGTCAGATAGATAGCCAAAACCGCTTAGCTCCCCGGCAACGACGCCAAAAAGTGATCGGCTCCAACCCTATACCATTATAGAATGGCAAGAGTGGTCGATGTAGCTTTTACCCGAAAGGTCAGGATCGAATCCACAGAGAGCTAATATTGGTTTGGAATTGGGTTTCTATCTAATCTAGATATGTGCGATGTTCTTAATTGCACTTCCAATCAAGCTTTGTTTTGAGTTACTATTCTACTTTTAACACTAATGAAGAATGAAAATAAGCTAAGTATTATCTAACGGGGTCTAAAACTTTGGGAAAACTTGTTGTAATTGGGATCATGATATAACCATTGCACATATTTACTCACTCTATACCTCTCGGTAGTTTGAGTGACTTTGCCCTAATTGGCTTTCTCAAGCCTAATTGGGTGTTTACACAATGCAAGCAAAATTGGCTCAAGTAGGGTATTACTATATCTAGGTTTAACCCTTTAATTGGGGCTATCAATCTCTTGAATTCACCCCAATTCCTTGTTAGCCTGGATTTCCTAGACTTAGTCTCTCTTTATCAAGAAGAACCTAAGTCAAAAAGGCACAAATCAGTATTTGTAACCACCAATTTAACAATTAAAGTATAAATCAAGCTAAATATCATTAACCCATAAATATTTAAGCACAAAAATTGAAGACCCATTAAATACCCACACTAGGGTTGTGTCATGCCCCGAACCTGGGCCTGGACATAACACGACACTCGGTGCCTGCCTATATGTGACCGAGCGAACCAACTGGCTGGCTAAATCAACACGTGATATCATGACATACTTAATGCAGAAGATAAACTAACACATGCTAATATACTTAAAGTCTGGATGATATAAATCAAAGTGAGAAAATGCTAATACAATTCTGAAATATATTTGTAGCCAACATAGCTTAACATGAAAAGCTTGAGACTCTGTCTAACTGTTACTCTAGTCTATGAAGCCTCTAATGAAGTACTGAAAACATTAATTGTCTGAAAATACTAAAGACTATACGATAATTATAATTCCCCAAAAGAACTAGGAATCACCAAACAGCTGATACGAGAGTCCTAGTGCTCTAAATCATCAACCTATAAATCATTACCTACATCGTGAGATGCAGGCCCCCGGCAAAATGGACATCAGTACATTTGAATTGCACTAGTATGTAAAGCAACTGAAAGAAAGAATTATAAATGATGAAACTGATACTGAGCTGATAATTGAGAATTGATAATTGATAACTAAAATGATAACTATTGAAAGTGAAACTGAAACTAATAACTGGTAACTGATAACTAAACGGTAACTAATAATTGAACTGAAAGGAAGTAAAGATATGAATAATCCCTCTTCTGAATGATGAACAACCTGTTTATCTAAATAAATAAACTGCAGCCTCGGGCCTAATATATATATGTGCACAACTACGGCCTCGGGTCCAAGTATACATATACATAACTGCGGCCTCAGGCCCAAAGATGCATAAAACATAAACTGCGGCCTTAGGCCCAAATGTAGGTGTCCAACATTCAGGAATTTAAAATCAGGAACTAAAAATCATACTGCAATACATGGTACTGAAAAGCTGAATCACACTGAGTTACATAATACTGGAATACTGAATAGGACTAGACTGAGACATGTATTCTTGAACTGATTATGAACACTGAAACTTTAACTGTTTATGACATGCCGAGTAAGCTATACTGAGACTCAAGGACATCAAACCCAAGTCTATATTGAATACGAAATGAGCTCAGAATGTTTAGAATGAAGGTCATAAATGAGTTATGAAACTAGAGAATAGAAGTTCTACAACTATTCAAGGAACTAGGCTTAACTATATTTCTGAGGCAATTGATAACGTGGTAAAGGAAACATAGTGTAGGGAGAATCATTAACATTCCCAAACATAGAGAGTTAGCCTCACATACCTTAACTTCCTACTCTTGAGCGTAACAGAACATTCGCCAACCGTTCAACTTCAATCTATATCAATACAAGTCAAAGGGATTCCATATTAGCAATAATACTCATCTTTTGGTTACTTAGGCATTTTCTCAAATACTTGTTGGCATAAAGATTCATAGTCCTTATTAGTGGTGTCTGTACACCCAATAACCCATTCTCTTGCTCCTAGATAAATTCTAAAGTCTCAAATAGTTACAATCAACATCATTCTTTATCACCCATAAGGTAAACAATACACTTAACCAATAATCAACAATCAACAGCCTAAACCTATAATCCGTTCATGCTTTTCTATCAAACCCATTAACTCATATCTCATGAACTAGAGTCTATAATCATGAATCCAATGCTAGAATCAATTAGAGGGTGATGATATTACCTTCTTGACGTTCAATCTTCTTGAATTCGAGTTCTAGGGCTTCTTCTCTCAACAATGATGTCCCAATCGAATATCTAATGATATGGAAGGTTTACCAATGTTAATAAGATGTTGGGAAATTGAAATTAACCAAGAATCACCATTAGAACTTACCTTGGGTGGTGGAGGGACCCTTGAAAAGTTAGGTTTTTGAGAGCTCCCCTCTCTAGAGCAAGGTTTTTGTGTTTTGTGGGTGTGGGGACAAAGTAGGGCTTTAAAATGACCCCCCATGAGTGCTCCCGCGCACCTGTAGGCCTAACCGTGCACCTAACCAAGCAAAATGGCAGTAACACTGCCGCAGGAGTGCGGCCGCGCTCGGGGCGCGCATATTACACATTGTTCTATAAATCGCGCATAACTTTTTATCACAAAGATCTGTTTGGGCTCCATAATATATCGTTGGAAAGTTATTTCAAAGGCCTACAACTTTCGTGTTTTACGTTTTCCCAAATACCTTACAAGGGTTTCACTAAACCTCCTACAAGACTAACCCTCTACAAACTTCGTAGATTTTATCGAATCTTGTACACCCCACTCTTCGTCTTGATTCTAAAATGGAAAAGGGCCAAAAATGTCCCTAACCTGTTGTAAATGGCTCACAAATACCTTTCATTAACCTTTTGGTCTAAAAATACCCTTAACGTTTTCTTTGAGTTCAAATATACCCCTAAAACTGAAGGAATTCTGTTATAACTAACGGCTCAAGAAATTAAACCCACAACTCCCTTAATCTCTTCGTATTCTGCAACTCCATGTTTTTCTTCTTCGTAAATTTCCTTCCTCCAATTTTATTTTGTCATAATCTCTTATCATTTTTGCATAAAACTTTATTCATTTGTACTAAAATTTTGTTTCTTTTGTCCGATAATTATGTTTTACCTTTGCCAAGCGGAAAAATTCCAGTATCTTTGGGATAGTTTTGGTGCTTAGCATTCACGGAAGACTCCCACCTGTGATGAATTCATGAATAACATGCTCAAAGTCATCACTGAATTCATGAATAGCTCCCTATTTTGACTATCTTTTATAGGTACTTTGGAGTTGACTTTTAGAAACTATTAAGTCGTCATAGATGATAAAGAATGTAATTTGCTAACTCCATCAATTTGTAATCAATTTGTAAGTCTTTCTTTCTTTCTATTTTTTAAAGTCAACACTATAATTAATGAATCTGCTAATTAGACAATATAGAATTGACCAAATTTCGATAGAATGATATTATTTTGAATATAACCAAACACTGGGCTGGGAAAAAAATGCATGTACCAGAAACTTAGAATTCATGTATATTTATGAAGAAAGAAGAAAAGGAAGCTCACTTGGCTGAAGAAGACAAAATGGAGTTGCAAAACAGGGAGAGGAAATGGGTTATGAATTTAAGTTGAATTTAACAGGTAATCGTCAACTGGATTGAATTTACTAATAATGGGTGGACTATATCTGTTAGCTTCAGGGGTATATTTGAGCCCAAAAAAAATGTTAAGGGTATTTTTAGACCAAAAGATTAACGGAGGGCATTTGTGAACCATTTTAAATAGGTTAGAGGCAATTTTGACCCTTTTTCAATTCTAAAATAACTATTTCCATCCATAATCATACCAATAGAACTTCATATGTCCAAAATATAAACTTACTACTCATTTAAAACATTTATACCTAATCCGAATTTACAGGGTGTTACATTATCTCCCCCTTGGAATCATTTGTCCTCGAATGATTGTCCTGACTGTAACTTCTGCTAACTCCGGACCTTAAACGAGTCTGGTGGAAATATGAACTTTCATTAACACTTGCATACTAAACTGAATGAATACATAATTACTGAACTGTTGAGATACTGAACTGAATGACTACTGCATTGATTGAATATTGGCCTGCCATGGATACGTGAATACTGAACTAACATGGATATATCATTATTAAGCTTGCACAAATATTTGAGTATTGAAATAACATCAATATCTGAGTACTAAGCTAACATGAATATCTAAGTATTGGACTGACATGAGTAGCTGAGTATTGAACTGCCATGAGTATCTGAGTACTGAACTGACATGAGTATTTGAGTACTGAACTGACATGAGTATCTGGGTACTGGAAACTTGAATGTTATAACATGACACGTGAAATACTGGTTGTACCACCGCTAATTCTGGTGGCAACTCCAACTCATAAGCAAATTGACCGATCCTTCACAAGATTCTATATGACCCAATATAGCAGGGACTATGCTTCCCCTTCTTCTCAAATCTCGTAACGCCTTTCATAGGCGAAACTTTTAGAAACACCCAATAATCAACTTGAAACTGTAGGTCTCTATGCTGCACGCTCGAATAGGACTTTTGGCGGCTCTGAGTCATCTTCAAATGCTCTTGAATCAACTTAACTTTCTCCATAGTCTGATAGACCAAATTTGGTCCCAACAACTCCCATTCACCAACTTTGGACCAACCAATTGGCGATCTACACCTTCGCCCATACAGAGTCTCGCACGTGTCATCTTGATATTAGAATGATAGGTTATTATTAGCAAGGTCAATGGGAGGTATGTGATCATCCTAATTACTTTTAACATCAAGGACATATCCTCAACTTGTTTGAACAATCCTGCCTGGCCATCTTTCTTAGGATTAAAAACTTGTGCCTAATCATTTCTGAAAGAACTTCTAAAGTTCATTTTAAACTGAGCATCACAATTCGAAATGACGGACAATGTAGTCCCATGCAATTAAATAATTTCCTAAATGTACAACTTGGTATAATCTTCTACTGAATCTGTAGTTTTTACTGGTAAGAAGTGTGTTGACTTGGTAAGTCGATTTAAAATCATCCAATCAAATCGTGATTTTAAAATGAGCAAGATAATCCTGTTATAAATTTCATATTTACCATCTCCACTCAAAATATATGTATTCTGTGATAAAACACTAGGATTTCTGCTACTTGACTTTCACTTGCTGACAATTCGGACAATAGGCCACAAAGTCTGTGCCGTTTTTTTTCCATGTTGGTCCACCAATAAACTCCTTGGTCATGATGCATATTTGGGGAACCTGGATGGAAAGAATACCTAGAATTATGGGCTCCTAACATAATCTTCCCTCCTTAAGTCCATCTATGTCTGGAACACACAATCTGTCTTTGTACCTCAGAGTACCATCATCTCTCCCTTATTCAAAAGCCATCGTCTTATACTTGTGAATCTCCTCTTTCAACTTCAACACGTAGGTATCATCACATTGTTTCTCCTTCTCTTTGGCTACTAAGGGGGAACAAGTCATGTTCTAGACAATAATTCCGTCATCTTCGAAGTCCGAGGTCGAACACCTATCTTGACTGGTGAACTTCTTTCATCAGAGTTCTCTTATCTACCTCAATCATGAGTTATATTTCCCACACTTTATCTTCTTAAGAACTTCCTGAAAACACTTATAGTATTATTGTGAACTAAGTCTTTTACATGTACTCTAAACATTAGAGTCCTGTGCAATGGCACTACCCTCATAACACATAAATAGGCATGATTTTACAGCCTTTCTGTGATCACTTTATCATTAATAACTAAGCTCGGTGATCATTCTAATCACTGTGTGTTTCTTACACATGCTAGACATAATCCCTGTGGTAATTATACAATTTTTCCTCAATACCGAACTGATTTTCTTTTTCATATTCCGTGCTAACTATTCGAGTTTCATATCTCCATCTGGACTTACTGATGGTTTTCACATCACCCCTTAGGCCAAAGGTCTTATACTTGGGGATTCTTCCTTTTTTTTGGGATCCAAATAACTCTCCTTATTTTTTGTAATTCTTTGCACTCTACGTCAATGACGACTAATCTTCCAACTTACTTCTGAGAAATCTTCCTTTTTTTAGGAAAAACTAAATTATTCACATAACGGAAAGCTAATGTATTCACAACTATCATACACAATCTTAATAATTTAACTCTGCTCACACTGTCAATCTTGAGGAAACCCCTTTTCGATAACTCTTAAAGGCTATTCTTCTGTAGTTTGCTCTCTCACTACCTAGCTGATTTTTTTCCCCACTATCACTGTACTTCATGTTTAACTTAAACTCTTTGGGTTCTAACACACATTCGGTATTTCAAATTGTCATCTACTCACTATAGTTAACCTGACTAAGTGCATCAAATTGTACCTCTACTAGCTCTGTTGAAATTGCTAATTCACTGTATCAACTCAAAACTTACTTACTATCCTTTTTACTAACCACTTAATAGCATCATATTTTCTTCTCCTGCTTTGAATAATTAAAGTGAAGCATAAGGTTACTCCTAACTTCCCTCATCATCTGACCATATTCTTTTTCCGCACACTATCTTTTTTTCCCTTCTAAACTATGTGCATGGATCACCCTTAGGGAATTCATCTGCCATAAACGAAATTTGAATATCTAACCCCAAACTTTTTATATAATACAAAATCATATCATACTATAAACATCTGCGGTAATCACTTAGTCACATAACCTAAGGGGGAACTGCCATATCTTTATCTTACATCAATAGCTGCTTCTTATAATAACTTACTAATGTGGTACTTCTAGTTCTGATTTAAATAAATATGAACAACTTAAAATCGTTCCCTAAAATTTACTATTGGCTACTCTTGGTTCTCATTGCATACAACATATCTTCTAGTCATTTGCATGAGTTGTACGGAATCACATCTTTGGTAATAACAAACGTTTCTGACTCCTAGATATTTTACCCTTAGGCTCTTTTCTGTCCAAAGCTATAGTGACCAATGTTGGGGTCTGACATCTGAACTATCATCATCCAACTTGTGGCTCCATTTCCAAGAATTAAATGAAGTTGTTCTAGGAGGTAAAACACATATAAATACACTATCATGTACAAACTTATCCTTCAAAGTATACTATTATCTAATAGATCACTTCCTGCGCCATCCGATGAGTCTTGGTCTTAATCCAGATCTAAAATATGTGAAGGTTTCTCTATAATCACTATTACTTACTTTTTCTTTTAGCACCCATAGGCATTACTGTATACTCACCAGAAATTTTGATACACTGAAAATTGGATATTTGGTAAACATATATCTGAATATTGGCATTCTGAATAACCACAAACTTGCTAACTGAAAGACTGTATAACTTGTAACTGAGGTAAACTGATAACCATAAGACATGATAATTTCTTTTGTACTTTCTGATAAGGTTATGCTCCAATCTGTACTACTACCCATTGCATCCCACTTTTAACATCATCTCATTCTCATTGGTTACCAACTTATACCCCAATGGGAATCATCTTCTCTAAGAATTTGAGTTTTTTCCCGCACGTCGTTTGGGCATTCGATACGTTTGGAGTTCGATAGGAAGAAAAGGTTAACTATTGCTCTAAGCTTCATGGCACGATCTAGAGTAGAAAGAAATGAGACAGTCCTGGATGTCTTGGTAGTTAACCGTTTATATGATGGTTGGCACACACATATAAATGAAACTCCACTGGACACGACTTCATAAACTCCCTAAGACTCTTGAACCTAGTGCTCTGATACCAAGCTTTGTCACGCCCCGAACCTGGGGTTGGACATAACACGACACTCGGTGCCTGACTACATGTGACCGAGCGAACCAACTGGCTGGCTGAATCAACATGTGATATCATGGCATACTGAATGCGGAAGATAAACTAACACATGCTAATATACTGAAAGTCTGGATGATATAAATCAAAGTGCGAAAATACTAATACAATTCTGAAACATATTTGTAGCCAACATAGCTTAACATGAAAAGCCTGAGACTCTGTCTAACTGTTACTCTAGTCTATGAAGCCTCTAATGAAGTACTGAAAACATTGATTGTCTCAAAATACTGAAGATTATACGATAATTATAATTCCCCAAAAGAACTAGGGATCACCAAACAACTGATACGAGAGTCCTAACGCTCTGAATTATCAACCTATAAATCATTACCTACATCGTGAGATACAATCCCCGGGTAAAAGGGACATCAGTACATTTAAATTGCACTGGTATGCAAAGCAACTGAAAGAAAGAATTATAAATGCCGAAACTGATACTGAGCTGATAATTGAGAATTGATAATTGATAACTGAAATGATAACTATTGAAAGTGAAACTGAAGTGATAACTGATAACTAAATTAATAATTGATAACTGAAATGATAACAGATAACTGAACTGAACAAAAGAAGTAAGGATATGAATACTCCCTCTTCTGATTGATGAACAACCTGTTTATCCGAATAAATAAACTATGGCCTCAGTCCCAATATATATGTGCAAAACTACGGTCTCGGGTCCAAGTATACGTATACATAACTACGGCCTCAGGCCCAAAGATACATAAAGCATAAATTGCGGCCTCATGCCCAAATACAGATGTCCAACATTCAGGAATTTAAAATCAGGAACTAAGAATCATATTGCAATACATGATACTAAAATGCTAAATCACACTGAGTTACATAATACTGGAATACTGAATAGGACTAGACTGAGACATGTATTCTTGAACTGATTATGAACACTGAAACTTCAACTGTTTATGACATGCTGAGTAAGCTATACTAAGACTCAAGGACATGAAACCCAAGTCTATATTGAATACGAAATGAGCTCACAACGTTTAGAATGAAGGTCATGAACGAGTTATGAAACTAGAGAATAGAAGTTCTACAACTATTCAAGGAACTAGGCTTAACTATATTTCTGAGGCGATTGATAACGTGGTAAAAGAAACATAGTGTAGGGAGAATCATTAACATTCCCAAACATAGAGAGTTAGCCTCACATACCTTAACTTCCTGATCTTGAGCGTAATACAACATTCGCCAACCGTTTCAACTTCAATCTATATCAATACAAGTCAAAGAGATTCCATATTAGCAATAACACTCATGTTTTGGTTACTTAAGCATTTTCTCAAACACTTGGTGGCATAAAGTTTCATAGTCCTTATTAGTGGTGTCTCTACACCCAATAACCCATTCTCCTGCTCCTAGATAAATTCTAAAGTCTCTAATGGTTACAATCAACATCATTCTTTATCACCCATAAGGTAAACAATACCCTTAACCAATAATCAACAATCAACAACCCAAACCTATAATCCGTTCATGCTTTTCTATCAAACCCATTAACTCATATCTCATGAACTAGAGTCCATAATCATTAATCCAATGCTAGAATCAATTAGAGGATGAAGATATTACCTTCTTGACGTTCAATCTTCTTGAATTCGAGTTCTAGGGTTTCTTCTCTCAACAATGATGTCCCAATATCTAATGATATGCAGGGTTTACCCATATTAATAAGATGTTGGGAAATTGAAATTAAATAAGAATCACCATTAGAACTTACCTTGGGTGGTGGAGGGACTCTTGAAAAGTTAGGTTTTTGAGAGCTCCCCTCTCTAGAGCAAGGTTTTTGTGTTTTGGGGGTGTGGGGGATGAAGTAGGGCTTTAAAATGACCCCCCATGAGCGCCCCCGCGCATCTATGGTCTTGACCGCGCAAAAATGGCAGTGACACTGCCTCAGGAGCGCGACCACGCTTGGGGTGCGCTCAAGGCATGCATATTGCACACTGTTCTGTAAAACGCGCATAACTTTTTGGCACAGAATCCATTTGAGCTCCATAATATATATTTGGAAAGATATTTCAAAGGCCTACAACTTTCGTGTTTTGCGTTTTCCCAAATACCTTACAAGTTTTTCACTAAACCTCCTGCAAGACTGACTCTCTACAAACTTCGTAGATTTTATCGAATCTTGTACACCCCACTCTTCGTCTTGATTCTAAAATAACTATTTCCATCCATAATCATACCAATAGAACTTCATATGTCCAAAATATAACCTTACTACTCATTTAAAACATTCATACCTAAGTCGAATTTACGGGGTGTTACAGGTTGGGTCACAACCCTAGCTAATGGGTTTAGCTACTCATAATCAAATAAGAAATCGAAGATGGAGATGAAATATAAGCCATAAAAAATAATTACAAGAGTAAAATCTAATATTAATTGCTAAAGATGTTCTAAAATTACTCTAAAAAGATAAAAATAGCAGTTCACGTGCTCTACAAAACAACTGATACCCTAAAAATCTAAAAAAGAACTATTTATACAAAGCTAAATTTTTCGGATAAAATTGCCCCTACGGAGATTCCGTTGACAACGGAAAATAGGTCGCCTCAACGCTATGACTACCGCGGCTGTGCAAAATCAAGCTCGGACCACGATTCTTCTCTTTTTAGCTAGTTCTGAACTTGAGTCCGCTGGGAGCGGAAAAACACCCGCCTCAGCGCTCCTTCAACCGCGGCTGCAAAATATGATCGTGGGCAGCGGTGACTGTTAAGCTTCAGAAACACTCTCTGAATCCTCAAACCGCAGAGAGCGGCATCAGGACCGCCTCAGCGGTAGAACCCTCGCGTCCGCTGCTATTTCTCTCTGTCAGCGCCCTTTGATATCAACTTTGAACTTGTGCAGGTTTCACTCCTTTTTGAGTTGGTTATGACTTCCTTGTCTCTTTTTGACCAAACACTGCAAACAAGCACACTAAGTTAACTTTTGGGAATATTTGCACGTATTTTTAATCCAAAACCTAAGCAAAAAAGGAGCATAGAATAGGCTAGAATCCCTAGTTATCACCATCCTCTTATACTCCATTTGTCCAGCCCCTGCCGCCCTTCAACCAGAATCCATCTTAGAAAGGAGGTTAGTCAAACATGGTAATAAAGTTGTTTTCCAAGTTAAGGTCAAATGGGGATGGCTTAATGCTGGTCATGCCACTTGGGAGTATCTTCAAGAGCTACAGACAAGGTTTCCCTCTTTCAATCCTTGAGGACAAGAATTTCCTTTAGGGAAGGGTATTGATACAAGTAAAGGAGATAAGCAACCAAGGAGAGGAAATCAAGCAATTAAAGAGAAGAAATCGAGTTAAGAACTAAAATGCAGTAACAATGAAGCTTAGTTGGCGACTGACGTGGCAACAATTAGTTATGTTACTTACAGTCGGTTAGAGTTAGTTACAAATTGTTAGCTAATACTCTATCCGTTTCAATTTATGTGAACCTATTTTCTTTTTGGTTAGTTCCAAAAAGAATGACCCCTTTCTAAATTTGAAAATAATTTAGTTTAAACTTACAATTATACCCTTATTGAGAAGCTTTTATAACCACATAAAAATTCTTGACCCCTTTTTGACTTATTTAAGACCACAAATTTCAAAAGTCTTCATTTTTTCTTAAACTTCGTACCTAGTCAAACACATGTTCACATAAATTAAAACGGAGGTAGTAACAATCTTCTAGAATCTTCAACCGAGCATATATAGTTGATATACATGTAATTGATGAATCACTTTTGAAGATAATACATTTCTATTCTTTCTAAATTTCTCTTCTCATTGAGCTATTTTCTCGATAAATCTTGATATAGCCATCACCTTCTTCGAGCTTGAGCTCCTAGATTGACTATTCTCGTTAGTTTCTATTGCATTGCATCATTGAACAAGTATTCCATAACAAAATATTGGGCTTTTCTTCTATCCAACTAAAATGGGCCGAACAAATCAAAAAAATAATAAACAATGGTCCTTTATGTTTGAGGTACGCTTACAACTTGTTTGGATTGTGGTTATATATTGTTTCACAACGTATCATATTGTATTGTTTAATAAATACAACGTTTGGATATATTGTATCGTTTGTTGTCGTTTCATGATGTCACGCACTAACAATATGAAGAATAAACTTGCAATATTACTAAGAAAAGATAGGATACGAAATAGAATTATTATATAAAAAAGTAGGATAAATGATAAAATATGATTATGTAATAATAAAGAAGGGCATGATGAGAGAAAATAGTAAGGAAACGACGTCACCACACCAAATCTGTCGTTCCATTGAGTGACACTTTTTGTCATTACGTAACGATGGATTTAACAATACGATACAATAAATTTTAAGTAACAATAAAAACAAATATTGTATTTAAAGTAACAATACGATACAATACAATATGTGTCAACCCATCCAAACAAGCTGTTAGAGTACTACCTTAGGTATGCAACAACAACAATAGAGTCAGTTTAGTACTATAAGTAGGGTATGGAGAGGGTAGTGTTTACATAGATCTTACCCCTACCTAGTAACGGTAAAAATACTATTTTTGGTAGACCCTCGGCTCAAAATAAGGTAAAGAAAATAAAGGAAGAAGAAGAAGGAAGAGGAGGAGGAGGTGGAGGTGGAGGTGGAGGTGGAGGTGGATAGAAGAAGAAAGAGAGTAAAAAGAAGAATTAGACTTCAATAGTAACAACAAGAAAGTAAGATAACTGAAACGAACAAAACAACATGGCATAAATAAAGCTCTAAGTGTATGTACTAAACAGTTTTTTTGGTCTCGGATTTAGTAATTTTTTCATTATTTAATTTGACAAAAAATATGAAAAATAAGATTCAATCTTAAACACCAAAAAAATCTCGGAGAAAGTCCTTCGAAGGAAGAAGCTTCCGACCTGTCCTCGATCTCTTTCTCGATGGGGAAAATAGCTAAAAGGTAAGAAGGAAGTCTAACTAATGTACTGATCCACGCAGGCTGCCCGGAGAATCCTACACTGCTAAGGAAGAGGGTCGAGCCATAACGGATTGATGTGGCGTAGAACGTGAACAAATGCTTTCTCATTAGACTATTTTAACCGATAGTTTATGTCGACCCTACGCTACGATTCTTCTTCTCTTATGAATTTCTAGTTATATCGAATCCTATAAAATACCAAACAAAAACTATACTAAATACCCCAAAAGCTAAAAGTATACCTCAAAAAACTACACCAAACTCTAAAAATTGGTCTAAAATAGTAGAAATTACAAAAATTGTGCCTTTAAATAGTTCTGGCTTATTTACACTCCCCTCTCCGCCCCCCTCACCCCATAGTTTTCATCAAAACTAACAAATAAAGTTTGTTAAGTATTTGATGAAGTTGGAAAACTTAAAGGATCAAAATTGGTTAGTGCATATTTAAGAGACTACTTTTAACTTACTCTCAAACACAAGGGACTATTTATATCATTTTATCTTAATTTCTTCTTACCTCACCAATGTACATATATTACTGCACTATGTACAAACAATTACAACGCATACCTCTCTGGAATATAAATTTCATACAATATAGTAACTTATTTCTTTTCCTCAAATCTGTTCTTTCCTCATCCAACTCAATTTCGTAACGCCACTTTCTCCTAAGTTTTGACCTCACCACACTCCAAATTTCCTCCAAATTCCCAATCATTGGCACCCAAAATCCAATAAATTGACAATCTTTTCTTCAAATCTCACTACCCCAGATCAAATTTTCAATCCCAACAACCCCAAAAATCTCTCAAAAATAGCCAAAAAAATTTGCCAATTCTATATATTCGTACCATGTAAAATCCTAAATCCCATAAAGCCCGAATCTTTTCTCCAAATCTCAAAACCCCAGATAAAACTATCATTCTTAAAACCATCAAACTTGTCAAAAACAGCCAAAAAATTGCCAGTTTTGCCAAGTTTTAGCTCTTTTATACCATGTGTCATGAATCAAAAATATAATCTTTGATGCCTAAAAAAACCCAATTTAGTAAAAGTTCGTCTGATTCAGATTCTCCAAGAAAAAATCTTGGTTCTTTAGTTTCTTCAGAACCAGAACCAGGACCAAGCAGTAACAAAAAATCTTCTGTTTGGTCTGGTTTTTTGGTTTCTCCTTTTTCAATCTTTGATACTGAGCCAAAAGGGTGTTTAAAAAAAGGTGACTTAAGTTCAAAGAAGTATTATAATGGTATTGGTATTAATTGGACTAGTGCTGTGAAAAGAATGATGAATAGTGGCTCAATGAGGAGGATTTTTGGGATTAATAAAACTGGGATTCCTAATGGCTCTAAAAGTGATATTTGGCTTTTAGGTGTTTGTTATAAAGTTGTTCAAGATGATGATCCATCCATTGAACCAACTCAAAGTGAAGGTTTTTCTGCTTTTGTTGATGATTTCTCATCTAGGATTCTTGTTACATATCGAAAAGGTAGTTAAAGTTTTAATCTTTTTTTTATTCTTATTTTGTTTGATCTGATTAGAATTTTGATTTGGTGTGATAGTGAATTTTGGTTATTTGGTTGAATGTAATTACAGGGTTTCCTCCTATTGGAGATTCTAAGTATACCAGTGATGTTAATTGGGGTTGCATGCTTAGGAGCAGTCAGATGCTTGTTGCTCAGGTTTATTACCTGGCAAAATTCCTTTTCTTTCTTGCTATAAGTTAGCTAAAATCTTTATAATCTTGCTTTGGCGCAATGGTAAAAGTTGCTGCCGTGTGACCATGAGGTCACGAGTTCAATTCGCGGAAACAGCCTCCTGCAAAAGCAAGGCAGCGTAGCCGTACATAAGACCCGGTGTGGTGACCCTTTCGCCGTACATAACAGGAGCTTACGCACTAGGCTGCCCTTTTCGAAGGGGAGCCTTGAAGCAACGGTAAAGTTATCTCCGTGACCTATAGGTCATGGATTCGAGCCGTGGTATCAACCACTAAAGTTTGTGTATCACACCCGTTGAGGTGTGGCCCTTCCACGGACCTTGCGGAACGTGGGATGCTTCATGCACCGGCTGCCTTTTTTATCTTTCGTTTTTTTCTTCTTCCGAGTTTCCAATGCTTACTCTGTCTGCTGTAGTGATGTTGATGATTCCTGTATTTATAGGCTCTACTTCTTCATCGATTAGGAAGATCTTGGAGAAAATCTTTGGACAAGGTACTCGAAAGTCAAAACACTGCAGTACTTTCAGTTGTTAAAATGCTCAATTTCCAATTTAAAACCACGATATTGCACAGTCAGGTTCTCATCTCGTATCTCTTATATATAAGAAAAAAGACAAGAAAAAGATCAGATTCTCATCTCATACATATATTGTTTTAGCTTGAGAACTTATCATGTTATCTCATCGTGCAGCCGCATGACCAAAAGTATGTTGAGATATTGCACCTTTTTGGTGATTCAGAGGAGTCAGCTTGCTCTATCCACAATCTCCTTCAAGCCGGGAAGACATATGGTCTTTCTCCTGGATCATGGGTGGGCCCATATGCAATGTGTCGCACTTGGGAAACATTAGCACGAAGCAAGAGAGAAGAAATGGGGAATGCTGACATGTCTTCTCTCATGTCTATCTATGTTGTATCTGGGGATGAAGATGGCGAAAGAGGCGGAGCGCCGGTGCTCTGTGTTGAGGACATTGTCAGGCATTGTTCTGACTTGTCAAAAGGCGAAGCTGACTGGATACCTGTTCTTTTCTTAGTTCCGTTGGTTCTTGGACTTGACAAAATCAATTCAAGGTTTCCTTTCATTTCTCTTATTTTTATTTATCTGCACTGGTAGTGTTGTATGATGCAAAACTCTTGCCTATTTATTCTCTAGCATATCTCTCTGCATTACCGTCATAAATAACTTAAGAACTTGCCAAGTAAAAGAAGATTGTGGCTGAATGATTATTTGTTTGTGTCGTAAAACAAGTGGTGCTTTGTTGGGGATCTGTAAGCACTTTAGTGCTATCATTACTATTTCATTGCCAGTTTTGCTTTATTATGATGAAATTGTATGCAAAGAAATTAAGATTGTCATTCCTTATCCAATCAGCAACAGTTTGATTATTCGAAACTGTTGCAGAGTTACATGATACTTTGTGGCTATAGCGACTATTTGGCAGGCCTTATAAAGGGAAAGTGGATATGGAATTAATATGGTACAGTGCTAGAAAAGATCTTTAAAGAATCTTCCATAGAATTAAGTGTCTAAAGTATTTCATTATTTTACCGAATGAAGAGCCACTCATACCATTTAGGATTTGGATTTCATTAACCTTGGACGACGAGTTTTTAGCATTTGTTGCAAAAGACCTGTCTTGGGGGGAATCAGGCATCTTCTTTTCTAGGCCAGAAGACTTTTCTTGGGGAATCCAGCATCTTCTTTAAGAGGAGCCATGGTAGATACCTTGATTAGTAGTGTAAAAAAAAAATCAGTAAGCACTAACATAAGGAACACAAATGAAAATAATAACAAAAAAAAATAAATTTCTGGATCATGCTTCGTATTCTCAACAGCAAGACTAATAAAAATATCACAAATCGCCCCCCAGGGCCTAGCTCAAGTGGCAAAGGGTGGTGGATTTGTGTCTTAGGTCACAGGTTCAAGCCCCCACACCATGCAAAGCAAAGCCTGGTATTTAAGTGGAGAAGGGTAGAGGGGCCGGCCCATTATCCACCGAGTTTCGAAGGCTGCGGTTGGTCCAAAGAATCGGCCCCAGACGGATTTCTCGGTCATCAAAAAAAATAAAAAAAATTAAAAATACCACAAACTCTTTTGCACACTATCTAATCACATGGCTTGATCTAACTATTATTTCAATGGAACAAGTGCGGATACAAGATGGTCACAATGGTCGCAATATCGTATGTGATTCAAGGTCTCATACTAATGTTTCCTGCCATGCGACACTTTCGGGTTGTCCTCTTCAAGTAAGAACATGAAATAGAAGGACGGCGCTACCATATATAATCATTCCTTCTCTTGCGCTATAATCTAGCTGAAAGATACTTGTAATTAACAGATTAATGACAGCTTGAGAAATTCCATATTCTAAGTTACTATAAATCATGGTTTGCTTCACAAAGTATAGCCAGTCCCAAGTCCAGAAAACTAAGAAGAGTTGTGATAGGTTGATGAGTCCTCTTCAGTGTATAAAGTGGAATGCGCACTAGTGACTCATAAGTTGACTCTAACTAATTTGAGATGAGGCTTAGATACTCGATTGATGTTTGATTAGCCATGATGTCTTCTTTTCCTAATGGTATATTTATGATCTTTCTTATATTATCATAGCTCAAAGATTTCCTGGTTACTGGCCTATACACTCATTTAATTGAATTTACGTTGTTAGTTGTAGAACATTCGACGTTTATGCTTATCACCATAGATAAGGTGATGAGAATTCCATTAATTAGTAGGGCATATATATTTAAAAAATTGACTTAGCGAACAAGGCGTTCAAACTTGTTTCTGTGATCCTAAACGACAATATTCATAATACTACTCAATTCAGGAAAGTATAGTTAGCAGCTAGATTTACTTGCAGAAGTAAGTTGTCATCTGGTGGTTTAAGAAGTATCATTTGCAAAATTGAACATGGAATATAGATTGGTCTTTGATGTCCGTACGCACACAAAACACGTTATGACTATCTCGTGTTTTCCTTATCTCCATGTTGATTTATGACACGTCAGGCACGACGAGAAGGCCATATCTAACGAAAATTAAAATTGTGGACTGCATTGATATTGGACGGATGATTTACTGTTTCTACTATAAAAACCAGATCATTCTGTTTACTGAACTTCTATTATGTTCTTGTACGTTAGGTATCTTCCTTTACTGGCAGCTACATTCAGTTTTCCTCAAAGCCTTGGGATCCTAGGTGGCAGACCTGGAGCCTCGACCTACATTGTCGGCGTGCAGGATGATCAAGCCTTTTATCTTGATCCACATGAAGTTCAGCCAGTAATTGTTTCTTTCCTTTTTATCGTATTTATGCCATTTCACACATACTGATTGGAATTTCTATAATTTATTACTACTTACAATCTAGGGTTAATTGCCGATCCTTAAAATCAAACTTTCCATGTTTAAATGTTATAGATGGAAATCAGCGTCTTTCCTTGCTGGCTGACTTCAACAATCTATCAATAATTACCACCATCAAGAATGTCATAATTGTTTGGTCTTTGTTACCTTTTTTATGCTTATTAAGATTTGAAGTTTTTTTCATTTGATTCATTAGTGTGGAGAAAATTGGTGGATTTTATGTAGTACCGCGATCTGGTTTTTATAGGTCGGCTTTTGCCCGGAATCCGTCGTTTTTATATTAGGAAAGATGTCATCCAATATATTCGAAAGCAGCAGCACTCAGTATGGGATGGTATAAGAAGCACCCAAATGAAAGAAAAAAAAAATCATTTGGCTTTTAAAGTTTGATTTAAGAGCTCTTATTGTTTGCTGAAAGTTTCCTACTTAGAAAAAGCTTCTATGCGGATCTAGTAGAATATTCTCTAACAGATCCTTGCTGCTTTAGAGGACTTTCTTAGAATCTTCTACAGGCTAAAATATTAGCCTTATTGCTGGAGCGGGAGTGCTGCTATATAACAAACAATCACCAAATTACACCTTTCCGTCCTCCACGTCCTAATTTCTTGACATCATGGTTTTTTCTCAATGTTCCATTTTCTGCTGCCTCAACATTCCGCATTAACCAAGATCCGTAATTGATTATCGTCATCTGAAATGCTAGTGCGGTTGATTAATCGTCATCAGCGATGGCTGTGAACAGCTCTGCTAGTCAAGTTCCCCTTTTGGAGAACCTTCTATGTAATTTCATAATTTTCGGTTTGGGACATTATTTTTGGTGGATTTCTAAAATGTTCCAGCATATTCATTTCAGTGGTTTTGATCCATCAGACTCCTCTAGTTTCACTTTCCGGCAACACCAAAAGTGCAAATCAAACAAATTATTTGGTCCCTGTATGAGCTTTTCCATTTAGTTTCTTCTTTTTTTTTGCGGCGAGTGGGACGGGTAAGGAATCACATCTCTAATAAACGAGTATTTCTTGATTGGTCGTTCAGCTTTCCTACCTTTTTTACTTATTATAACTGTCTTTATGGTGCTTGTAATCTCATTTGTCCGGTGATTTTAATATTTGAAGTTTTATGGATTTATCTGTCTGATGAGCAGGTTGTTGATACCATAACGGATAATCTGGACTTTAATATTTCATCTTATCACTGAAAGTTTCAAAATTTGAAGTATTTTTGGTTATCTAATTTTACTGGATGTCGGATGTAATGTTCTCATTATATGTCTGATGCGCAGGTTGTTGATATTAAAACGGATAAGTTAGATATTGATACTTCATCTTATCACTGCAAGTAAGCGAATACGCATTCTAGTTTCTCACCTGATATTTTCGTTTTTAGTTTTAATCACCTTATAACCTTTTGACTTCGATTGCAGTACTGTAAGGCATTTCCCTCTGGATTCAATTGATCCATCTTTGGCAATCGGATTTTATTGTAGAGATAAAAGTACGTCCGCTTGTTTCTCTAATTGTTCCAGAAATTGTTGCATTTGTTTTACCATGGCTAATACGAGTTGCTTCTTGACCCCTAACTTCTATATACTTTCTGTAGGTGATTTTGATGATTTCTGTATACGGGCATCTAAGTTGGTGGATCAATCAAACGGTGCTCCATTGTTTACGATAACTGAAACTCGTAGCCCAGCCACATCAGTTGAGTATAACGACAGGGTGACTAGTAATTCTGGGGTTCCAGAACTGGACTCCTTCGATGCTGTGGGCCCGGGTGAGTCGGATGGTAGTAGACCTGAAGATGAGTGGCAACTCCTTTGATGTAAGAACACTTTCAGGATTATAAAGTTGTAAATAATTTCGTAGGCGGTCTACTTGATTGCGCCGGTGGCCTTAATGTGTTCCATCTTGTTTGGTGCGCGATTTCGACTAAATTACTGCTGTAAGATAGACATACTTGTAGGATCCTCCTTTTGCCTTACAATTTGATGTTGTCTATAAATTATCCAAAAATGGGATGGTGTATGGTTCAATTCATTTTTTTTCTAAGTACAAATGCAGAAGATTGAATAGTTGTTCCCCTAATCTTCCATTTTGTGTTGCTATTTTTTATTTTCTGGTCTTATTATTGGGTGTTATTCTTACCTTTCTCTATCCTGGATTAGGGGCTTGCTTAGTTTGGTTTAGTTCACTTGGTTATTGTTGAAAATGGAAGTTGTTCATTAGTTTACATGTAAGTTAGAGGTAGGTACATAAGCAAGTCTTTCTTCAATTAGATTTTTGCTTTATATGTTTACCTTTTATTCAAGGTTTCTAAATTTGAGAAATAAATCTTGGTAAAGCTTCAAATCAAAAAAGAAAGAAAAAATCTTATTCCATCAAATATATATATATATATATATATATATATATATATATATATATATATATATATATATATATATATATATAGAGAGAGAGAGAGAGAGAGAGAGAGAGAGAGAGAGAGAGAGAGAGAGAGAGAGAGAGAGAGAGACAAGGGTGTATTGGACCATAAGGGTATATCGTACGTATCCTTACCCTGCAAGAGATTGTTTCCGCGATTCGAGCCCGTAACCTCCTGATCACAGGTCAACAACTTTACCAGTTTGCTTTAGTATCCAATACGACTCAACTAATTTGCATTTACGCCACCAAATCTATAGAGGGATTAAAGTGCATCTCTATCGAGAGGTTTTCTTCTTTTAGAGCTTGAACCGAGATATATCATTTTTTTCTCTCAATGAACCTTGACAAATCTTTATATTATTCATATTATTATGATTACATGTATTGCTTTGAGATCGAAACTAGCCCCGAGTTGCCCCTTTTGCTCTAGGCATCTGATACTCGAAATTTACTGACTCAACTAATTTGCATTTACGCCAGCAAGTCCATAGAGGGATTAAAGTGCCTCTCTATCGAGGGGTTTTCTCTTTTCAGAGCTTGAGCCCGAGACATCTGATTTTCTTCTCAGTGAACCTTGACAGATCTTTATTATTCATATTATTATGAGTACATGTATTGCTTTGAGATTGAAACTAGTAGATATTTTTACAATTTGTACATTTAACAATCAATTACGTCTATTTTATCATAATCAATATCTTTGCTAATTGGGATTGGATTAATGTAAACTCCAAAGCTTTCAAGTTGACCATTAAAAATTGTGCCATGAAATCCATTGAGCCAGTTTCCAACATTTATGTTGAATTCTGTATCTTCACTTCCCATATAAGTAGGTCTATTTTTTGGAAAAGGTCCATATGAGTTTTTGTTGGTCACAAATGTGATTGATTTCAATACTTTATCTGTTCCAATTACTCCATGCCTACCATTTACTCCAATTAGATATTCAGATGGATAATCTAGCTTGATCTGCAAATTTTTTGAAAAAAATTATTAAAGATAAGAAATATTGTCATGACAGATAAACGAGACTAGACGTGTTACCGTAGGGCAACCCGGTGCACTATGCTCCTGCTATGCGCAGGAAACGGGAAAGGGTCGACCACAAGGGTCTATTGTATGCAGCCTTACCTTGCATTTTTGCAAGAGGCTATCTCCACGGTTTGAACCCGTGACCTCCTGGTCACATGGCAACAACTTTACCAGTTATGCCAATGCTTCCTTTCACTAGACGTGTTACTGTAATAAAATAAAATTATCTTTCTTCTCTCGAGAATCGAGACAATAACAATTATACCTTAATCTCAAACAAATCTGGATCTCTTATATAAATCCTCATTGATCATGTCGCTTCCTTACTGTGAGAAGTAGAATTATGTATCTTTTATGCTGAATCTCCTAATTTTTCTAGAACTTGATTCGTTAACCAAAATGAATTTGATTAATAAGTTGTGTACCTATTTAGGACTTTTTACGATCCAATCATAGATAATGAAATCATAAAATACAATAGTCCGATTTTTTTAGTGTCAATTTAAATTTAATATAGATGGCGATATGTGATTGTGGATAGTAGAGATTTTAATAGATGTTGAAATTCACGGGGGTATTATTAACAATAATACAATATATTCTTTAAATGTACACTAAAAAATGTCTAGCTATGCCTTCGACATCATAATTGTTGTTATTTATTAATAGTGATTATCCAGTTTACAATTATATACAATCAAAACTCTCTATAACGATTTCGTTTTTCTAAAAAAAATTGATGTTATAGTGAAGTGATGTTATAAAAATATATATTATAACATAACATGAAAAATTAGTTTCAAAGAAAATTTAACCGTTATAGTAAAGTATTGTTATATAAGATAACTGTTATATAGAAGTCTGACCGTCTTGCTCTAACAATTCATTAATAAAATTTAAAAAAAAAATGGAACTTACTATTTCCAGATGTTCGATAAGATCACCATGTTTGCCTGATAAAGAAAAGTTTCCATCTTTGAAATATAAAAATTGGAGATGACTAATTATTCTTCCAAAGGAAACGAAAATCATTGCAATATCACCTTGATCAACATCATCCCATTTTTCTCCTTTTAATTTACTACTTGCCACAATTTCAATTTTGAATGCCATATTATATATATGACTTTTACAATAATAATTTACTGAAGAAAAAAATATTATTGGACAAAAGAAAAGAAAAATTGGAAGAAAGAGTTTGTGAATGTTTTAGGTTTACCAAAACCTTATTATATATATATACTATTTTTTCTGCATCCATTTATGCCTTTCTTGAATCTGAATTTGAGATTTGGAATTTTTAGGTGTAGAATAATGTACAATTTTTATTACTTAATATTCTTTTCTTGTTGTTGAGATACATAATATTGACCCCTTATTATGCAATTACTTTTATGTTTCTAATTCAGAATAAACTACAAAGCTTCTTTTAGCATTACTCGCTCCATCCTAAAATACTTGTCACGTCTAGCTTTTCGAGATTCAAATAATATAAACTTTGATCAATATTTTAATATATATATTTTTATCATAATAATATGAGAAAAATTGCAAATTATAATACTTTTTATATAGTTTTTGAATATCTAAATTTTAATTTTATAATATTAAGTTAATCTATCTAATTTAAATATTTTTGTATTTTTCATTACAGTAGTTGTCTATACAAGATTAGAGGAGCAAAGGGCTCAAAATAGAAAAGAGAATATACAAATTAGAATTCTTGATTGATAGGAAATCAGGATCACAATAAAAACAATAAATACAAAATATTGCAATATCTTTGGTATAATAGCCGGTGATTAGCATTGCTACCTTTATTTCTTTCTTTCTCTTCCTTGTTTAAGTGATTTTTAGTAGGCGTTTGGACATAAAAATTATAATTTTTAAATTATGTTTGGACATGCATTTCACTTGAAAAAAATATCGTAATTTTGTGAGGGAAAAAACAAAAATGTTGAAAATTTTGAAAAAGTGGTTTGGAAAACTCATTTTGAAAAATTTCCAAAAACTTGAAAATTTTCATGGACAAACATATTTTTGAAAAAAAATAAATTAAATTTGTTTTATTGACAGACGGGTCCTCATTTACTTTTTGTCCCTTTTTCCAGCTTAGTTTTCCTTTTTCTATTGCCGAGGAAAGTGGGTATTTCAAATTTGAAATGTGACATTTAAAATTTGAAAAGTTCCCAAAAGTCATCTTTCCCAAAGTTCCCAAAAAAAAAAAAAAACTTTTTTACAATATCAATACATATATACGTTATATTAACAATATAAATACACAAGGTTCTTTGAACATATGTTTTATCTTTTCCTTCCACAAACAATATTTTCTACCACTAATTAAACACAAAAAATCGTAATCATGATTAAGGTTTGTCCATTTATTGGATTAAATGGTGAAATATGGGATGATAAGGAAGATAAAGTAGTCAAGATTTTTATATCTCATGGTAGAAGAGTGAATTTCATTCAGTTTTTATACATAAAAAATGGATTCTTTGTCTTGTCCAATAAACATGGTGGTGATGGAGGCTTAAGATTTGATACAGTGAGTTATAAATTTACTACTAGTATTACTTTCTGTTCTCAGATTTTGTTTTCTTATTTCAAATTTCAAATATTTTGAAAAAGAAATACACAAGTACAGAAATTTTTCCTTCATTATTATTATTATTATTATATTATATTTTTTATTTTTTTGCTGAGAAGAAAATTTTGTACTTTGTAACTCATGTTTTTAGGGCCTACAGATTGACGTTTGGATAATTTTAGGAAAAAATTTGGGGTATTATTACTTTTAGCATGTGTAAAAATCTATTTATATTTGGTAGTTGAAAAAGTGTATAAAATTTGTATAATTTTTGTATACAAAATATAGAATATATATATATATATATATATATAAAATATAGAAACATTATTTTTTTTCCGGATATTATTTTGACAACGGCTATACAGTGTCATTTTCCAAAAAATAAATTTCTGAGAAAAAAAACAATCTTCTAGAAGTTTTGCTTTGTTCTTGAAATAATTTTTTTTTTGGTCCAAACAGCTTAAGCAAAATAGATTCTGAAAAGGTTCGTAGAAAAATAGTGTGAAAGTGCAATGTTTTGGCTATTTTCGTAAAAAATTGGTTTAGTTTTTTGAATTTAAGTCTCTCCTAAAAAAAATTAAAGTTTTCATCTATTTGAAAGTTTCTTAAATCCAAACGGGTAAGTTAGGGAAAAGCAAAAATCAAGAATTTTTTTTTCATGTATGTATAGCTGACCTGATTGTATAAATATTTTTATGCCGTTAATGTATAGAACTTAAACTTATGATTCTTGTCGTAAAAACTTATTGTGAAGGACTTTTTTTTTTTTTTTTTTTTTTTGCAGATTAAACTTGATTATCCCTCAGAGTTTATCACTTGGATACGTGGTTACTATGTGGAATTTCATCCTACAGTAATTCAACCTGCTAATTATGTGACATCAATCACATTTGGTACAAATAAAGCTACTTATGGACCTTTTGGAACCCATGAAAGTTCTGATACTGAGTTTGATTTTCAGTTTGGAACAGATGGAGCTTTTGGTGGATTTCATGGCACAACTCATATTCATTATCTTGAAAGTATCGGTGTTTATATCAAACCAATTACTTGTTCTACAACAGTAGAGAACAGGGAAGCAAATAACAGTGATGTTTCATGAATTTATGAAATTCGAATTTAGTGAAAATTGAGTAGTAGCTCACTGACAAGGTCGTTGATTGATATCTTATCGGGGTTTTGGATTTTCACTAGATCATTATGTTTTCTTTTATCTTTCTCTTAGACGTTCCTCTGCCTTAAAAGGAGACATGGATGTCAAGAATTAGGGTAGAAGGTAGTCGAGCGGTTTCTCTCTCTTCTGTGATGGAGTATGGTTCTAATTTATAGCATGTTATGTGCTCCCCCTTCTCCGTATCAATGCTATTATTATTCTAGTATTTTCTTATTCATCAATTTTTGTACTAATGTTGTTTCTTATATTCTTTTATTTTCTTCTTAGCTTTTTTTTTTTCTCTTGTATTTTTCAAACCTATTTGGAAACGCTTTTTTTTTTTTTGTGCCAAGGTATGCGTGTGGGATCATATACTGTGTATGTAGTTATTGTTGACAAATATGTTTATGTTTTTGCACATATTTATTTAACTAGGACCAAGGGATAGCAAATATGCATTTCACTGTTTTTGCTAAACATATCTCCAAAATGAATGAATGCTTTGATTACATTTCATGCAATTCCATATACTTAAGTATCACATCGACTTTAAATGGGGAGTTTGGGGTAAAAAGTCTAACACTGGGCTGCTCCAAACTTTTCTAAAAGTACTTTAAAAATGAAGTAAAAAAAGGAGGTAACTCTGGTAGCTTCTCTGCCTTCTCTTTGATTTTCTTCATCTTCACAGCATTTGTTGTATACTCGTCTGTCACAAAATTCACTGCAATGCAAAAGGGGAAAAAATAACTTAAGATGACCACGGCAAAAGGCTCGCTCCCCCCATAGGTTCAATCATCTTGACAATTTAAAAAAATTTAAAAAAAAATTTAAAAAAAAATCATCTTGACAGTTTAAAAAAAAAAAATTTTAAAAAAAGCTGTAATGCAATGCTTTAAAATGTTACTCGATGCTTTTTTCTCTTTTTATTTTCCTTGCTGGGAAAGTGCAGGAAATGCCCTAATCAAGAATGATTGAAGGTCCATTAGTAATTAATTAATTGAGTCGTTAAGTAAATCGAGCTCAATCATAATCACTGCAAGACAAGCTTCACGAGTTGAGAACGAGGCTTGAAACCACTATACATATTAGAAGACTAACTCTACGATGGAATGCTTGGAAATTGAATACAGGCCACAGGGTAATTCAATGAATGTAAAAGACAATTCACTTGGATCACGAATTTGTATCCCGATCAGAGCTGTAAAACAAACTTTAAACTTGCTTCTTGATGGGCAAAGTAAATATAATCGTCCGTAGAATCAGGAAAAGGCTTAGGACAAAAGGACTAGAAAATTCACGCAAGAATACTTACTTTACGAGTAGGGGTTACTTGCATCGATCCTTGATGGAAATTTACAAAGTATTCAACGGTGGCATGAGTGAACTACGCCATAAGTACCGCCATCTACGTGAGAGGACACTTGTTCTTGCAGCATCTTTTAGGGGTAACCAACAAAGAATCTGAATGAGCGCGTCATCATCCAACTTACTGATAGATTCACCTTCTGAATAGATTTTTTCTTCATGAACTGAAACAATAATAGATGAATCATTTAGGGGTAAACAATAAAGGATCTGAACGAGCGTTTTACCATCCAACTTATTGACAGATTCACCTTCTACATTTATCTCTTTTCCAAAAATTGAAACAGTAGTAGATGACATTGCCGTTCCCTTTGTCATCTTTGGGGATTCTGAGAAGCAACACAACAGGTGTGACTTCGGTTAACCTAAGGCAAAATCAACAATAGACTCAGACTTAGCTCAAGCAGATATGAAGCTAACAGTAAATGGAAAGAGGTTTCGATGCAAGTAGAAGGAAAGGTGTGCTAATCAAGTATCAGATTCTTTTTCTTTCTTTTTTTTTCTTTTTTGATAACCAAAAAGCCCCTGAGGGCCAATGGTGCACAATCCGAAACTCGGTGGATAATGAGCCCACCCCTCTATCCTTCACCACTTAAATACTCGACTTTAGTCTGCAGCAGGGCTCGAATCCGTAACATGCGCCTAACCCACCCATCACTAGTTGCTCTTACAACTAAACTTGTTTTTTTTCCTTCTATTTTGGTTAGGTCAATTTCAAGAATTTTATCACCATCTTGAGTTAAAGATACAAAAAGATCAGAGCAATTCAAGTTCCCATTAAACTTCAAGAAGGGAAACTACTTCTCCCTCCCAATAGTAATACAATAACAACAACAATCCGGCAAAAACCCACTACTGGGGTCTGGGAGGGTAGTGTGTACGCAGACCTTACCCCTACCCCGAAGGAGTAAAGAGGCTGTTTCCGAAAGATCTTCGGCTCAAGAAAAAGGAGACAATATTAGTATCAGCAAAGAAATCATATGAAAAACAGGAACAACATAAAATTCAGAAGAAAGATGCAAAGCAAAAGCGATAGCTAGTAAATAGGTCATGCGCTGAAAAGTGAAATAGAAACCCTACCAGACTGGTCTCGCAATACTGGGAGTTAAATCTTCTAATATCAAGTGTATCACTTCTTCATAATAAAAAATAATTATTATTAAGTTCAAACATGTTTCATTTCTCTGCCTAAAATTTTAACTCGAAATTTAGCTCAAGTACATAGCAAAAATTGTAATGCATATAACCAGGTCACCCAAAAAATTGATTCTATACAAAATCAATTGTTTATTCTTCTTATCCATATACATTTATTAATGAATCAAAACACAAAACATTTTTTGTTCCACAAGAATCTTAATATCAATACTCCCAAAACCAAATCGAAACACTCACCAAGAAAATCCCCAAAACAGAATAAACCCAGAAAAAAAAACGTGAAACATAAAACGAAAACTTTATTCGTAGAAACAAGCAGCCAGTTTATATGTGTGTGTGTGCCTTTTCCCTTTCAATTCTCAAGAATTGGAACGCATTGAAGCACAAATAGAAAATCGAACCTGACTAGGAAATCAGCCGGCGAGATGGTGACGGGCGGTGGCACGCGGCTGCTGCGGCGGAGAGACAGAGAGCAATTTTTATCAGTGACCCAAATGTCCACTTTTGTAATTGTGTCCTCACTGCCAAAAAGGGATCTTTAAAGCATTTAACATGCCACGATACCGGTCAAAGAATAAGATTAATTACCATTTTAAATTTGTTAACAATAATGTTTATCCTAATGTATTTTTATATAGTAAATTATATGATTGGGTAAATATTTTTAATCTATTAATGCAAAAATAAGTAAGTAATTTATTATTTTTAACAAATTATTATTAATAATTGTTATATAAATATTATGTAATCTTTGTAAATAATTTGATAGTGTAGATATTTTTTCTTCATAAGTGCATAGAACTTTTAAAATCATTGAAAAATAATGAGGCATTAAATGCAAATTAAATTTTTTATATGTTTTTATTATTTAACTTGAAATAAAGATTTGAATTTGAAATATAATTTGAGTGAGTATGTCAAGTGACGTATTATGATTGAGGAGGTTATGCCAAAGATGAAGAGGGATAGGGCGACCAGACGAGACAAGATTACGGTGGAATTTTAGCAGAACGCGGGCCGGGCAGGCTTGGAGTGGCTTACTGGTTTGTTTAATGTAATTTTTAGGATGAAGATGATGCCCGAAGAATGGAGACGGAGTTTGATAGTCCCATTGTACAAGAACAAAGGTGATATATAAAACTGTAATAACTATATAAGTATCAAGATAATGAGTCACACCATGAAAGTTTGGGAGAGGGTGGCGAGAGGAGGGTGAGAAGGAGTGTGTTCTGGTACCTACTGGTATGTCAGGATCCAATTGGTCATGAACATCGTAAGCTGTTGCTTTTTTTTTAATTTCGGAGAACCAATTCAGTTTCATACCAGGGCGGTCGACTACATAAGCCATTCATCTCGTAAGGAGATTGATGGAACAATATAGTGAGAGGAAGAAGGACTTGCATATGATGTTTATTGACTTAGAAAAGCCTATAATAAAGTCCCTAGGCAGGTTTTATAGAGATGTTTGGAGATTAGCGGTGTCCCAGTAACGTACATTAGAGTGATTAAGGACATGTACGATAAAGCTAAGACTCGGATGAGGGTTGTGGGAGATGACTCAGACTATTTTCCATTGGAGATAGGGTTACATCAAGGATCAACTATTAGCCCATTTTTATTTGCCCTGGCGATGGATGTGTTGACACGACACATTCAAGGAAAGGTGTCATGGTGTATGTTATTTGCAGATGATATAGTGCTGATTGATGAGACGCATTGTGGGGTTAATTTTAGGCTAGAGGTGTGGAGACAGACCTTGGAGTCTAAAGGTTTCAATTCGAGCAGGACGAACACAGAGTACTTAGAGTATAAGTTTAGTATTGGGGCTCATGAAGCAGAAGTGGACGTGAAGGTGGATACACAACTCATCCCAGAAGGAGTGATAGTTTCAAATATCTTGGGTCTGTGATACAGGGTAATGGGGAGATCGACAAGGATGTCACACACTGTATTGGAGCGGGATGGATAAAATGGAGGCTTGCTTTTGGTGTTTTGTATGACAACTTTCGCACCCCATTTTCTCACGAAGGCGGGTTTCGACGTTGTGACAACTCTTTTAGATGGGAGATAGAGTGCTAAAAGAAGAAGAGTCGCCATCTAATGATTTTTAAGGTGTGTTAGGGCACCTATTATGCAGAACTCTATTTGACTAGTCAACGCCACTAAAGATCGGATAAGGTCTCAAATTAACTCATAGAGAAGGTGTTAGACACTCTTCGAGGTCCACAACTGTGGTTCCTGGCCGAACCTAAGACTATGTGGATTATAATTAGGCACGATGATCAAATAAACAAAGAGAATAAAAAGGTCAATGAGTTTTATTATAACACAATGAGAAATAAATATTACAAGGATATAACTATAACGGTCTATATTAGATGACTAAATGTATAAAGAAGAGGGAAGTTCTAAGTTTTTTAACCTAAAGGATCACCCCTTGCAACATAAATAATACTTCGCAACTCTCTTGAGGTAGGGAGTTACTCATATTGTTCAGCGGACAGACTATCATCTCTTGCTACCCGATTACTATTTTATAGTTGTTTACCTAAAAGCGCTTTAATTCAATTCTAAGTCGTACCCTATGTGTGCACTACCCGTCCCATGCCTATGGTCTAGGAGACATTGGACCTATATTTAGGGTGGTTCTAGACTTTACTTAGGCTGCTCAGAATGATAAAACTAGGCGACATACAAAACAAGTTGGACTTCATGTAAAGGGCACCTAAGAGCTCAAGTTAGCCTCCACACTTAGACAACAAATGCACGCAAATAGATTCTCACATTAGGCATTACACCGTTTTAGAGTTGAGGCAAATTAAAGTTATTAAACCCTATAGATATGATTTAATGTGACCTTGGATTTAAACGTGCAGGTAGTTTCAGATGCAAGGCGCCACTCTAAACTTATAGACATGATTTCCACACAACTATACAGTTTAGAAGTATTTGGTATTGCATGCTGATTATTGAGATTACAGGTTATAAGTTATTAAACCTATAGACATGATCTCTAAGTGATTTACGCAGTAGAGGGCAATGATAACCATTTTTTTGGAAATACTCAGAATTACTCATATTTGATCTTATGGTCATGCTTTCTAATAGTGGCATGGCTAAGCAATGAAACAGTGTTTGAAAGTTCAGCATGAACACTTTAAAGCAAGTGGTAATACCATATAGGCAGGATTTCTAACGACTGACGACTGAAACTGATTACATCTTAGCCCCTATAGGTATGTTTTCTAGGTGAACAGTATAATGTAATAGCAAATTAACCAATTAAAGTCCTATATGCATGATTTCTTGATGAAGATTAGTATAACATGAACTAGTATAATCCTATAGACATGGTATTTAATGAATAGGTTGTAGTTATACAATTTGAAGGAATGTTTATTAACACTTGTTTCCTGTAGGCATGCTGCCTAGTAACACATAGCAGAAGACATAGGAATAAATAAAGACTTATGCTTTGACAGTAGACAAGTTGTGTGAGTGTGTGATTCTCCTAATGGCATGATTTCTACCCGTGTACATGGAAATTGAATAACATATATGGTAGGTTGGATAACAAGTAGATCATACGAATCCTATAGGCATGTTTTCTACCCTTGCACGTAAATATTAGAGTATGCATATTTTCCCGATTTCACTAACACTCCAATTATTTATTACAAAATTATTACAAACCAGATGATAAATATAAGTACAAATATTACATGAAAGATAATAATAGGCCTACAGTAATCCCAAAAGGAGATACCCAGTATTGTCTGGGCCTTCAACAAACTCTTTCATCACAAACAGCATACCCAGGTCCCATCAGGGGATTATGTTCATCAGCACAACCTAGAAACCATAGAGAAACTCAAGCCAAACCCAACAATCACTTATTGACCATATGACCCAAACATTGAATTACACAGAAATCACTTAAACAACCCAGTTTGCAGATTCAGTAGATAAAATGAGGAAAGAACTGAGTATTAGAGATAGCTCAAGTCTCAGTAGTAAAGAGAGTGGCCAAATGACCCCAGATCCTAGTGCGCTAGAGTTCACAAGGGTCTCAAATGGACTCCGAGCAGTGCTCGCACTAGGGAGGTCAATAGTGAAAGTCTTGGTTGCCTTGGCTTTCAACCGTCCAAGGGTGGTAGATTCAGAATAGTGTAGGTAACAAATGAGAGTGAGAGAACATTGATCAAATAATAGAATTTGAAGAGGTGCACTTATAGTTTTAGAAGCAGACATGACATGGGTGACATACGAGAAAAGAGAATCAACAAAACTCAAAGAATAGGTTGTTATCACAAGTTCAAACACTTGGCATATCCGCCAGAAAATATTTTGCAAAAGACATGAGCATCAAGGTTTCTAATATTACAAGATTGACATACAAAGGTGCATAATACCAAACGAGTTTGAAGTAGAGCATTAACTTAAAGTATTTAAAACCTAGGGGACCAAATTATGTTAAGTATACATCACAATATCAAAAGACAGACATGCTAACTTACATCATGAAGCAAAATAGTATCAAACATTGTAAGGAAACACAAGTTGAGATAGCTACTCCAAAGTCTCAAATAATCATTAAAGGATATGGGATTCAGCAAACAAAGACATAACAAAGTAGCAAAACTAGCATGGGAGCGGATCATAGTTAACTGTGAAGGTCTTAACATAGATTAGAACATATTACAGATGCGAGTCAGTCACTACAGGAATTCAGAACAGAGTAGGAAAGCAACCTCATCTCAAAGAGCAAATATAGACATTCAGGTATCAACACATTAGGCTAAATGAACTTAAGAGGGTCTAAATTTTTCAGGTGAAGCATATTCAAATAACATATCTCAGAACTGACAGCTTTAGGTAAAATCAAATGCTAAAGAGGTTCAAAACAAGTGCAAATCTAATAAGGTTGCACACAGAAGTAGCCTAGAAATACATCAGGTCACAAATTTCAGAGGTAAGAATCGACAAATCATGAACACAGAAGAACAAAATTGTAAAAGCCAAAAGACTTACCAGTTATCAGTTGATAAAAATAGATAACAAGAAAGAACCAACTCCACAATACTCTGATTATCAACAAAGAGCAAGAACCCAGAGTTTTAGTGCGTCAGAGTTCCCAAGGGCTTCGAATGAACCCCTGGGCAGTGCTTGCACCAAGAAAAGTTGAAAAATCGAAATCCAGTGGCCTAGGTTTTCAGCCGGCCAAGAACCAGAGTACAGAACTGTCACGATCCTAAATCCAGACCCGGTCGTGATGGCACCTATCGTGAAATAAGGCTAGCCGACACAACACCCATTTCATTTTTAACAGTTATAATAATACAATTTAAGTCATTAACATATTATAAATCCCAAAGTAAAAGTGAGATAGAACATTTGCGAAAATAAACATAGCTTGACATCAAGGTGTCACCTAGGGGTGTCAATGGATATTCGAAAACCGACCGAACCGTACCGCACCGAACCGATTTTTAGGTTTTTTTAAGTAACCGTAGGTTTTTATATAAATCTATAACCGCACAGATAATTAGGGCAGGTTTTTTATTTTATAAAAATAAACCGAAAAATACCGAACCGTACCGAATAAATTTTACATGTAGAAAATATATTTATTTAGTAAGTTTAAAAGTAATAATGCATTAAATTTTCTTTGGGCCTTGGAATTATGAAAACTATTACAAGCCAACAAGTAATTAAACTCAAAATACTAATTCCTAAAACTTATTATTCTACTTCTACTTAAACTAAGTTATTTCAAGTATCTTTATTAGCAAGACACAAAGTATTCTAGCGATTATGAGTAGAAAACAACAACGTATTGAATATATTTCCTTTCATATAATTTGGATTTATCTTTTTGTATATTTAATCTTCTATAGACTTTATTCTTGAGTCCCAGCTTGGTATATCTTTCAACTCGTGCGATTTATATTTTCTTTACCTTTGTTTGATTTCTTTTACACTGTTGTAGAATAGTTGATGGATCTATACTCTAGCCATCTTTTTTTTTAATTCATCATCCTTTAAACAGTAAAAATGTCTAGAGAATTTTGCTAAGTCCTATAAAAGAACGTATGTTATTGCATTCTACTTCTACTGGTAAATTTTACATGATATAAAAAAATACCGAAAATTAACCGAACCATACCGATACCGAAGAGAAACCGATATGATTGGGACGGTTTCGAAAAGTCTAATTTTGGTTATACATAATAGAATAACTGAAAAATTGGTATGATACATATTTTATAAAATAACCGGCCGAACCAAACCATTGACACCCCTAGTGTCACCAATTATGAGCATCTAACATAAGTCTAGGAGTATGGAAAAAGGACTACATAGTCTATTACAAAATCCAGCACAAGTGAAAATAAAGATAAGAGGGAGAAACACTGGGCTGCGAACGCCGAGCAGCTACCTAGTGATCTCTAAATAGCCCGCTGGAAGCAATTAGCCCTCGCTAGCAGGACTCGAGGCTCCTGAATCTGCACACAAGGTGCAGAGAGTAATATGAGTATGCCAACTCAGTGAGTAATAAAACTAAAAGCAGCTGAGAGATAAGAAAGCACGTAAAACAAAACAAAATACTACAAAGAGGCAGTATAAAATCAATACAATGCAATAGAATAGTGAAAAACTTGTGAAAACATCGCAGTTCAGTAAAAACCTCTTTTAACAGCTAAACAAGTGAATGAAAAGCAGCGAGAAAAGATAAACACATAAAATCAGCCCCTTGGGCACAATATCAACAGAATCAGCCCCTCGGGCAATAACATGGAACAACATTAGCCCCTCGGGTTATATCACATATCACACTGGGTACCCGCGCTCACTAGGGATGTACAAACTCCGGGAGGGTCCCCTTACAGCCCAAGCGCAATATGAAGCCATCTCGTGGCATAATCAAATAGGCTCTCGGCCTCATATCAAGCCATCTTGTGGCGTACAACTCAGGCCTTCGGCCTCATAATCATAATTAGTACAACACTGTTGCGGCATGCAGCCCGGTCCCATAATAATCCTCACAACACAAGCCCTCAGCCCTATCCAGTCAGAAATCTCTAAAAGCCACTCAGGCACAGTAAAATATGATGCTCAACTCAAAATATCATTTAAGATGTCAAAACAAAGTAAATATGGCTGTGTTATAAAACCAGTAGATTATATCATGACTGAGTACGAGTATAAAGTCAAATCAGTGATGAATAGTAGTACAAATCCCCTAAGGGTCCAAACAGTTGGCACGAGTCCTAGATATGGCGTTCAGCCCAAAACATGACGATAACAAATAGTTTTCAATCAAATATGTAGTAAAACAGTCATACGGGATGGACTAAGTCACAATCTCCAATAGTGCACGACCCCACGCTCGGCATCTAGCATGTGCGTCACCTTAATATAGCACAACAATGTGAAATCCAGGGTTTCATACCATCAGGACAACATTTACAATCATTACTCACTTCTATCCGGTCCAAACTCTAGCCCGCGATGCCTTTGCCTCTCAAATCGGCCTCTGGATGCTCCAAATCTAACCAAAATCAGTACATAATCATCAAAATATGCTAAGGGAACAAAGCCCACTCGAAAGTAATCAAAATACAATGCAAATCCCGAAATTAACCAAACCCGACCCCGGTTCCACATCTCGGAATTCGATAAAATTTATATCAATCAACTCCTTATCTCCTTACGAGTTCATACATATCAAAAGTACCAAAATCTGACCACAAATAACCCCTTAAACCCTTACTCAAAGGTCTCCAACCTCAAATCCTAATTCCCAATTTTTAACCTTAATTCCCATTAATTTCGAGTCAAATCAGTGAAATAACACCATAAAAATGAGTTTAGGGTCCAAAAACCTTACCTCTATGAAATCCCTCCCTCAAGCTCAAACCTGTATGAAAATGGTGAAGAATAACTCAAAAATTGCGAAGGAAACCTTTTATACCTTCTGACCCAGGCTTTTCGCACATGCGGTCCCATTTCTACGGTCTTGACCACTACACCTGTTGTTTTCACTTAAAGTCCAAGTCCCGCATCTGCGATGCAAATCCCGCACCTGCGATAGCGTAGGTGCGCTTCCTTAATCGCTTCTGCGGTTCCAACTGATGCCCTCCTTGGCCGCTTCTGCGGCTTGCTTCCGCATCTGCGGGGGTCGCACCTGCGGCCTCCCAACCGTAGATGCGGTTATGACAGCAGTCCTAAAACTTCAGCTGCAAAAACCCAACTCAAATCTTTCGTCAACCATCCGAAATCACCCCGAGGCCCCCGGGACCTCAACCAAAAGCACAAATAAGTCATATACCACTATCCAAACTTATACCAATCTTCAAAACACCTCAAACAACATCTAATCAACCAAAACACATCGGATTCAAGTCTAAGGTTCCAAAAATCTTACGAATTACCCTTTTGATCAAAAAGTTTATCAAACTACGTCCGAATGACCTAAAATTTTGCACACACGTCCCAAATGACACGACGGACCTACTGCAAATGCCAGAATTCCATTACGGCCCCTATATCAAAATCTCACCTATCAACCGGAAAACGCAAAAATACCAATTTTGCCAATTCAAGCCTAAACCTACTACATACCTAAAAAAACACGTTCCGATCATGATCCTAAGTCCCAAATCATCTCCCGAAGCTATTCAAACCATCGAAATTCACATCCGAGCCCTTTATCTCATCAGTCAACATCCAATTGACTTTTCCAACTTAAGCATACTTAAAAGAGTCTAAGAGTCTCAAACCTTACCAAAACCTCTCTGAATCCAAGCCAACCAACCTGATAACACATAATACAGTTGAACAAGGCAATAATAAGCAGAAATGGGGGAAATGGAGCGGTAACTCATGAAACGACCGGCTGAGTCGTTACATCCTCCCCCTCTTAAACAAACGCTTGTCCTCGAATGAGTCAAGAAACATACCTGAAGCCTCAAATAGGTGAGGATATCTGCTCCGCATCTCCTGCTCGGTCTCCCAGGTAGCCTCCTCCACAGACTGACCTCTCAACTGCACCTTCACTGAAGTTGTATCCTTCGACCTCAACTTTCAAACATGATGCTCCAAAATAGCTACTGGCTCCACATCATAACTCAGATCATCATCTAACTGAACCGTGCTGAAATCCAAAACATGAGATGGATCGCCAATATACATCCAAAGCATGGGAACATGAAATACCGGATGCACACTTGACAAGCTGGGCGGCAAAGTAAGCTCATAAGCCACCTCACCAATCCTCTGAAGTACCTCAAAAGGCCAATGAACCGAGGACTCAATTTACCCTTCTTTCCAAATCTCATAACATCCTTCATGGGCGAAACCTTCAACAAAACCTTCTCACCAGTCATGTAGGACACATCCCGAACCTTCCTGTCAGCATAACTCTTCTATCTCGACTGCGTTGTACGAAGCCTCTCCTGAATTACCTTCACCTTGTCTAAAGCATCCTGCACCAAATCCATACACAATAGTCTAGCCTCACCCGACTCAAACCATCTAACTGGAGATCTACACCGCCTCCCATACAAAACCTTATATGGAGCCATCTGAATACTCGACTGGTAACTATTGTTATAAGCAAACTCTGCGAGCGGTAGAAACTGATCCCATGACCTCCGAAATCAATGACACAAGCACGCAACATGTCCTCTAAATATCTGAATAGTGTGCTCGGATTGCCCGTTCGTATGAGGGTGAAAAATTGTGCTAAACTCAACCTGAGTACCCAACTCTCGCTGCAGAGACCTCCAAAACTGTGAAGTGAACTAAGTGACCCTATCTAAAATAATGGAAACTGGGACACCATGCAAACGAACAATCTCCCCAATATAGATCTCTGCCAACCGCTTTGAAGAATAAGTAGTACACAGGAATGAAGTGCGCGGACTTGGTCAGCCGATCCACAATCACCCAAATAGCATCAAACTTCTTCAAAGTCCGTGGGATCCCAACTACAAAGTCCATGGTGATCCGCTCCCACTTCCATTCTGGAATATCCTTCTGCTGAAGTAAGCCACCCGGTCTCTGATGCTCATACTTCACCTGCTGACAATTGAGACACCAAGCTACAAATCCTACAATGTCCTTCTTCATTCTCCTCCACCAATAATGCTATCTCAGATCCTGATACATCTTCGCAGCACCCGGATGAATGTAATACCACGAGCTATGGGCCTCCTCCAGAATCAACTCCCGAAGCCCATCTATATTGGGCACACATATCCGGCCCTGCATCCTCAACACCCCATTATCACCAATGGTCACATCTCTGGCATCATCATGCTGAACTCTGTCATTAAGGACAAGCAAATGAGGATCATCATATTGGTGCTCTCTGATGCGATTATATAAGGAATATCGAGAAATCACACAAGCCAATACCCGACTGGGCTCCGAAATATCCAACCTCATAAACCGATTGGCCAAGGCCTGAACATCAACTGCAAGAGATCTCTCCCCAACTGGAACATATGCCAAACTCCCCATACTCACCACCTTCCTACTCAAGGCATCGACCACCACATTGGCCTTCCCCGGATGGTACAAAATAGTAATATCATAATCCTTTAGCAACTCCAACCATCTCCGCTGCCTCAAATTGAGATCCTTTTGCTTGAACAAGTGCTAGAGGATATGGTGATTAGTAAACACCTCATAAGACACACCATACAAATAATGCCTCCAAATCTTCAACGCGTGAACAATGGCAGCCAACTCCAAATCATGAACAAGGTAGTTCTTCTCACGGGGCTTCAACTAACGAGAAGCATAAACAATAACTCTACCCTCCTGCATCAATACACACCCAATACCAACTCTCGAAGCATCACAATACATGGTATATGAACCTGAAGTTGATGGAAAAACTAACACTGGAGCTGTGGTCAAGGCAGTTTTGAGCTTCTGAAAACTCTCCTCACACTCATCCGACCACATGAATGGAGGACCCTTCTGACTCAACTTGGTCAAGGGTGATGCGATAGATGAAAATCCTTGAACAAATCGATGGTAATAACCCGCCAAACCAAGGAAGTTGTGAATCTCTATGGCTGAGGACGGTCTGGGCCAACTCTGAACCGCCTCTATCTTCTTTAGATCAACCTGAATACCCTCACTAGACACCACGTGCCCCAAGAAATCCACTAAACTAAGCCAAAACTCACACTTGGAGAACTTTGCATAAAGCTTCTCCTCCCTCAATATCTGCAACACAACTCTCAAGTGCTTCACGTACTCCTCCTGGCTACGCAGATACACCACAATATCATTAATGAAGACTATGACAAACGAGTCAAGATAAGGCCGAAACATACTGTTCATCAAATGCATGAACGTTGTTGGGGCATTGGTCAGCCCAAAAGACATCACCAAGAACTCATAATGACCATATCAGGTCTTGAAAGCCGTCTTAAGAATATCCGAGTCCCTGATCTTCAACTGGTGATAACCTGAACAGAGATCAATCTTGGAGAACACTCTCGCTCCCTAAAGCTAGTCAAACAAATCAACGATACGAGGCAAATGATATTTGTTCTTGATTGTTACTTTGTTCAACTACCTGTAATCAATGCACATCCTCATCGTGCCATCCTTCTTCTTCAATGATAGAACCGACGCACCCCAAGGCGACACACTAGGCTGAATAAACCCCTTATCAAGGAGCTCGTGAAGCTTCTCCTTCAGCTCCTTCTACTCTGCTGGGGCCATACGATACGATGGAATAGAAATGGGCTAAGTGCCCGACACTAGGTCAATACCAAAATCAATATCTCTGTCCGGTGACATGCCCGACAGGTTTGTAGGAAACACATCGGGAAACTTCCTCACAATAGGAACAAAATCAATACTAGGAGTCTCCGGACCGACATCCCTCACAAAGATACGGATAGTTACCACACATGACCGGTACACACGGTCTACAATAATAGTATCGCCCACCAGAGTAGATACACCAACAGATGAAACAAGAGACTTACGTGGCATATCCAAATAACGAGCAAAGTATGATAACACATAAGAATAAGTGGAATCGAGATCAAATAATATAGAAGCATCTTTGTGGTAGACTGAGACAATACCTATGATCACAGCATCTGAAGCAATAACATCGGGTCTAGCTGGGAGTACATAGAAACGGGCCTGACCGCCACCTGACCGACCTCCCTCTCTAGGGAGGCCCCTAGTTGACTGTCCTCCACCCCTAGCTGGCTGGGTGGGTGATGGTAAAGTAACTGGCGCTGAAGTCGATGGTTGACTCCTCTATTGAGATGAACCCCCAAGACGACGAGGACACTGCCTCCACATATGACCCAACTCTCCACACTCATAGTAACTCCCGGGTGCTGGAGAAGGGGACTGAAGGGAACCCCTAGCTCCGAAATGACTAGCAGATGCACCTGGCATAGAAGAGCCTTAAACTGAGGAAGCATGGGACAAACTTTGGGCTAGAAGGGCACTGAGTGATGACTGGCCCTGATGTGAACTATGAGAACCATGACCCGATGACGCCTCACGATAACCTGGGCGAACTTGCTGAGCATGCCTGAATGAACGGCCTCTGTCGTGCTGAAACTGACCTCTCGAAGGAGCACCACCATAACTACCAGATCATCGAGGCCTCTTGGCCTCCCTCTCATCTCGCTCCTGGCAACGAACTGACTCAATCTCACGAACAATGTCAACAACCTCCTCAAAAGTAGCACCAGAAACCCTCTCCCTGGTCATGGGAATACGAAGCTGATACGTGAAGCCATCAACGAACCTCCTAATACTCTCTCTCTCTCTTTATAGGAACCAACCAAACAACATGACGAGATAACTCTGAAAACCTCATCTCATACTGCGTCACAGTCATCTCTCCCTGACGCAACCACTCGAACTGCTTGCGCAGCTCCTCTCTGCGAGACTATGGCACATACTTCTCCAAAAAGAGAATAGAGAACTGCTGCCAGGTACGGGGTGCTGCACCAACAGGCCTACACCTCTCATAAGACTCCCACCAAGTGAAGGCAGCTCTAGAAAATTGAAAAGTAGTGAAAGTAACCCTGCTGGTCTCCAAAATACCCGTTGTACGAAGAATCCTCGGACACTTGTCCAAGAAACCCTGGGCATCCTCGCTCTCTGCACCACTGAAAGTCGGAGGCTGAAGTCTACCAAACCTCTCCAACCTGCGCTGCTCGTCCTCTGGCATAGCATGAGCTACATGTCACACCTCTTTTTTACTACCCCCGCAAGGGTATAAGGTAGTTTTTTCCAATTTAAGTGACAATCGAAATAGGATTATTTATATTGAATTCAGAGTCGCCACTTGGGATAATTTATGGTGTCCCAAGTCACCGGTTCAAATCCCGAATCGAGGAAAGAGTGACTCTGTTTTATAATCCGCGAACATAGAAATACTGATAAGGAATTCTGTTAACCTGGGAGAATGTGTTAGGCATTCCCGAGTTCCGTGATTTTAGCACGGTCGCTCAACTATTATTATTGGCCTATTTATTTGATTTTAAAACACTTTTAAGCCTATGTGCATTTTTTTAACTTTTGAAAAACCGCTTTTACTTATTTCAATAATTAATTCAAGGTTATTTAAAACATATCACAAGCCACGCTACATGAAATGCACCCGTGGTTCACGACACGTTCTATTTAACCTTGTTGGAAATTAGAACCGGGTCACATAAAATGCACCCCCGGATTTTAATAGCCATGAAAATTATATATTCAACGCGCCTAAAGCAAACTACGAAGTTCATTTTAATATCTAAATTATGAAATTAATACGAGTGCCATGTATGATTAAATCATGGATGGCACACCCCGGACCATTAGTAGTCTATGAAAACCAATTTTATTATTAAGAAATTTTGTTCGAAGTTGTGCTAACGCATACCCCGAATTGGTTTTTAGAATCGTAATCATATTACGCGAACGTGTACACAATCACGGTTATAGATCAAATGTGCCTAGAGCATTTCCACTGATATTCAGCTTCTTGTATCATATCAAAGATTGCAAAAGAGACCAACTGTTATGAAAGGCATTGAAATTTTCCTCTATATCAACATGGCGAAGTGCAGAAACAACCGATTTTAAGACATCTATTTAAATAATAACCACTTTTTACAAAAGAATTTAAAGTTAAGGCATATGCTATTCTGATTCCATACACGAAAATTAATTCACAGTAAGAACCAAACATCAATAGTTAAGGCATATACTACTGATGATATACGTTATTATAAAACAAACATTCATGAAAATGATGTCTTTTTATTCCTTTTCTCCTTCAACCATAACAAGACACTTCCAACAAATTCAATAAATAAAGGCAATATTTTACAATCAAGAACATACTAGTAACTGGATGTGAACAACACGACAGAGTATCTTTGAAGGAAGATTAAATTGAGGAATTTGTTGTTTTAGAGCTTGATTTGTCGATGCCTTTAACTCGACCAGAAAATTTACTGACCCTTGACGGAACTACAACCAGACCTCGAACCAGTATCACCTCATATAGATGCAGGCAAACTCGAAAACGGACAGAACCGGGACTGATTTTCTTTTCAAAACAAAAGAGAGATCTGCGGCTGTTGTTGTGGAAACAGATAAGTCGATAGGGTGGGGGTCATTTATGTTTTCGCTCCTGGTTATTATGAGAGATGGGGTGGGGTGAAGAAGATGAAAATTTGGGGGGGTCGGTCCTATGTATTGCGGCTGTCAGCTTTTGTGTATAGCTCTTAGGGTCTTTTTAGAGTATAGGTTAAATGCTTTTTTTCTTCAGATCTTAGGCGTTGATTCTCCTTAGGCATCTAGGTCTAATAATTTTTTGTATAGTCTTTATTTCATTTTCAAAAACGGCTGAAGGGTCTAGGGTCTTAGGGTGAGTTTTATTAAGATTTTAGGGTTAGGTTAGTAGGTATTGGGCCTAGGATTATGGGCTAGATCCGAATTGGGCCAAGTTTGGGTCCAAGACTAAAAATGGACTATAAAATTCATAAAGACGGGATAAACCAACCCAAAACTAATTCTTCCTTCTAAAATTATATACAATTTATAATATAAAAATATAAAACTAATGTTAATCGATTAAACTAAACTATATTGAAACATGAAACTGTTTTTTTGTGTTTTCAAGATTATATAAAAATAAAAATAAGGTACTTTTGTTTGTATATATTTTTTATTTAAATTTATGAAAGATACATAAACTAAAATATTTTTGTAATTTTTATTTTTTGTGACGAAATAAAGTAAAAGAGTCAAATTAGTTGAAATAACGATATTAGGCCTGAACTAAATATTTACATGCTAAAATATAAAAAATCTTGGGGTCCGAAACTTTTTTGATGATTTTTTGGACAAAAAAACTACTTAAAAAAAGTTACATAAATGAGCAAAACACAGTACTATACTGCGAATTACTTTAACGGAAATTTAGCCGTTAAAGTAAAACGCAGTACTATACTGTGTTTTACTTAACATTTTTTTTGTAATTCGCAGTACTATACTGCGTTTTACTAAGAAAATTTGTAAAATGCAGTATAATACTACGTTTTACACTGAAACGTATTATTATACTGCGTTTTACTCTGGTTTTTGGCCCCACCAATAATGAACTGACATAACAATAATTCAATACATAAAACGTAGTATTGTACTACGTTTTACATAGAAAAATTCTACACCCCAACGTCGGACTTGCCTTATTTAAAGGCGTTTCAATTTTATGAAAATTCATTCAATATTTTACTTCAAACTTATGTTCATACTTCTCTCTTCTTCTTATCAATCATTTTTTTACAATGACTGAAGTGATAAAAATAAGGGTTTCACTATATTGGGGAGATGCGGTTGTGTTGGAGAATAACTCTGTGAGGTATAGCTCACCTCCACAATGTCATGTTAAATTGCCGCTTACTATGGAGTACGATAAATTGGTATCGTTGTTACATAAAAAAATGAATAGGTGGCATTCGGTTAACCTTAAAATAACCGGTAGATTTCCGTATTCAGTGACTCCGCAGGGGTTTGCTTATTATTCTGAGTTTAACATCGAGAATGATGAAACTCTTAGAGATTTTTTGCGGATTTCGGATGAATACAGGGAATTTATTGTAATAAAATTATTGGAAATGTACGTCAAGGTGGAAGACGTTCCCAATAATGAGGGCATGCATAGTAGGGATAACCCCCAGTCATCGGGTGGTTATTCTGGAGCAGTTTTTGCCGGACAGATTGCTGATGAAAGAGCTTGCCTTGATTTAAACTTGTCACCACCAGCGAATGAGCAGCCGCAAAATAATTTTTCGACTTTATATAATCAACAAGACGACTGGTAAACTTCAATTCCGTGGGTGCTTTAGCGATGTTTATTTTATGTTTTAATTGGATTTGTATTAACACTCATATTTTTCATAGGGGGTACCGTCCGGATACGAATTTTACAAGTTATGACCCCGCCCCTAGTTGGAATATGTGTAGTTCTGGAGTATTGGACTACGGTGGTTCATCCGGGAGTCATCACCAACAAGAAAATATCCATCATGAAACGTCAAGACAGTACGACTTGTAAGTAAAGTGATATAGCTATATCTAAAGTATTTATCTAGTTGGGTATATTATCATTTTGTTATTTTTGTGCAGGGAAAACGAGATTCTTAAACCTCCTGACCTCACACAATTGCCCATAGACAACGTATTTACTCGTGATTTGGGAGATGCGCAGAGTCAGGAAAATGATAGTGATTATGACAACAATGCGGATGAGTCTGGGGATGACACACCCTTCCATGATGAGGGTGATGAGGAGGAGGAAGTGAATGTTGAACCTGAGCTGACGAGGACGCATGTTCCTCCACCTCCCGCTATACCAAGAGTGTACGAGTCCCACGTGCCATTTCATGAGCGTAATATTCCCTACCTTGATAATTTGCCAAACATGCCGAACGTGGATGCCCTCACAAGGGATGATGATGAATTTCGGTCAGCGATGTGGGATGAGTTTAGACCAGCTGTTCTGACAAAGGGCATGTATTTCCATGATAAAGCTCGCTTAATTAGGGCTGTAAAAATCTACAGTATAAGAGAGTGTCGTGAGATGACGGTAAGTGAGTCAAATACGGAGAAATACAAGGCTATATGCCGTAGAGACTTTATGGGTTGTCACTGGATGTTGCATGCCACCAAGAAGAAATCAGGTTTGTGGAAAGTGGGTAAATTTATTAGCGAGCACAGATGTGAAATGGACACATACAATGAGAATCACTTCAACTTGGATGTGGACTTGATTTCTCTTGTGTTGATTCCATATTTGGAAGTGTCCATTAGGTTCAATATTAAAGAGTGTATTACAGCCGTCCACCAGGAGTATGGTTGTACTATAACCAAAAGAAAGGCATATCTCGGTCGCAAACGTGCCTTTGAACTTATTTATGGTGACTGGGATAAGTCTTTTTCAAATCTGCCCCGGTATGTGGCCGCACTGCAACACTTTAACCCCGGGACTATTGTTGAATGGAGGTATGAGCGGAGTACGAACAGACCCAGATATATTTTCAACTATGTGTTCTGGTCATTTAAACCAGCAATTGATGGTTTCGTGCATTGTCGTCCTGTTATTTCCATAGACGGTACTCATGTCTATGGAAAGTATGATATTAAGCTTTTGATTTCAGTTGTAGTAGATGCCAACGGGCAAATATTTCCACTAGCTTTTGCCATATGTGCCAACGAAAGTGAAGAGACATGGACGCTTTTTTTGAACCACTTGAAGCAGCACGTTGTCAAACAACGTTCAGGTATTTGTCTAATATCTGATCGGCATGGTGGTATTTTAAGTTCTGTACGTCACTTGCCTAAATGGCAGGAACCATATGCATACCACCGTTACTGTGTGCGTGACCTGAAGGCCAATTTCCAGAAGAAATATCCTGACAAGGCATTGCATGACTTAATGTGGATGGCTGCAACTAAGAACCAGTAGTGCAAATTCACGAGGCGCATGGAAGCGATCCGGCAGTTAGAACCACGAGCCTATACATGGTTGATAGGGCATGAACTTCACATGTGGACATTGCATGCTGATGGCAGAAGACGATGGAGAGCCCTCACTACAAACATGTCGGAGTCATTCAACGGCTTGTTGAAGTCTGCCCATGGACTACCTGTCACTGCCATGGTCCGCATGACATTCAAATAGAGTGCGGAGAGGTTTGTTAAAAGGCATGAAGCTGCATCAGCATTGATGGACAGAGGTGTTCAATTTATGCCAATAACCATGAGAAGATTTGAAAGGTCCAGGAGGCGAGCACAGTGGCATTCATTTCTTTAGTACGATCATGAACGGGGTATTTTTGAAGTTAAGACCACTATCCGCGGACACCGTGGGAATAATCTACAGACGGTGAATGAAAATAGAAGGTTATGTTCATGTGGGAAATGGACCATCTACCACATACCGTGCGCACATGCGTTGAAGTGCTTTCAACAAGTTAGATATGGGGCAACAAACTATATTGATAGGCAATACAGTGTTGCTGCATATGTAGACACGTATAGTGGGAAGTTGCAACCATTAGGTGCTGAGCATTATTGGCCACCGGAACCTTTTAAGATGGTATGTAACAAGGACTATTTGCGCAAGCTGCAAGTGCAAAAGAGAACGCGTATACGGAACCAAATGGATGTTGGTGACACCATTTATGCGCGTAAATGTGGCATATGCTCGCAAACAGGACACGACCGTCGTAAATGTCCTTCAGGTGGTGTGCGTGGCAGTGGTAATCCGGCTCCTGGTGCAAGTTCGTCGAATGTACCCAACTATCAAGGATACCCCTAGTCTTTTATTTTGGTATTGTTTTTTTTGTAATACGTGTTTGTACTTGTGTATGTTGCAATATATATCAAATAAAATTATGTTCCACAATTTGGAATGAGTGAAGAAAAAGCTGTTTAATTGTAGGAAAATGTAAATAAAACATTACTACAGCACAAACACAAACATAACAGGCCAACACAATAAAAATACATGAAATATGAAAAATACACTAAACACATACATGCCAATGTTTAGTCCCGGTTGCCATTTATTCTCCGCTCCAACCACTTAAATTGTTCTTCCATTCGTTCCTTTTCTTCTTCTACCTCTTTTCGTTTCGCCTTCACCTCTGCAAGTTCCCGTTTATATTTTTCTTTTCGTTCCTTTTGTGCTTCACAATTCCATTGTGCTTTCCATTTTTCTTCTCCCACCTCCTTTAGTTTTGCCCTCATTTCTACAATAATTCTATCGCTTTCTCTTTGTGTTTCCCGTTGGCATAAACATATATTATGAAGAAACTGCAGTTGTTCTCTGTAGCATTCCTGATAACATGGTTCATCAACCCATTCCTCAAAATCACAAATAGGTTCGCAGGGAACCTTGTATAACTGGTTCATACAGCACCAGTAGCGGCGTCCAACTTCACCACCATCCCAACAATTTTGCATCGAGCATTCTTTTCCACAGTTGCACTTTGGTGGATGAAGAGGTTGAGCCATTTAATGAAATATTTGCTTTTAATAAAAAATCCTTACTTTTAATGAAATATTTGCTTTTACTAATTTTTGAGCACACAAAATAACTACAATGATGCCGTTATTTATAGGCGAGACAAAATACATAAAGCATGATATAGTACTGCGTTTTATGGAGTTGTCTTGTCGTTCTGAAAAAGATGAAAACCATGTAAAAAAAAATTAATACATAAAGCGTGGTATAGTACTGCATTTTATGGAGTTGTCTTGTCGTTCTGAAAAAGATGAAAACCATGTGAAAAAAGCTGGTTTATTGCAGAAAAATTTAATACATAAAGTGTGGTATAGTACTGCATTTTATGGAGTTGTCTTGTCGTTCTGAAAAAGATAAAAACCATGTGAAAATAATTTAATACATAAAGCGTGGTATAATACTGCGTTTTATGGAGTTGTCTTGTCGTTCTGAAAAAGATGAAAACCATGTGAAAAAAGTTGGTTTATTGCAGAAAAATTTAATACATAAAGCGTGGTATAGTACTGCGTTTTATGGAGTTGTCTTGTCATTCTGAAAAAGATGAAAACCATGTGAAAAAGCTGGTTTTAGTTATCCTTTGTGCAGTGATGGTTTTAGTTCTACTGTTTGTTTTTGTGTTACATTTGCAATGTTTGTGTTTCTTGTGTACTGTTTAAGTAAAACTGTTGTTCAAACGCAATTAAAATAAAAATGTTGTTAAAAGATAATTGTTATCATTATTTACATAATGCACTATTTACACAAACTAAAAACCTAAGTAAATTAGTGAGTCCCACAGCCTGTGTGCTTCAGTGCTGCTGCTGGCCTGAGTCGCATCCCCTGTCGCCCGGGTACACTATCGGGATCATCATCATCAAGCCGCCTCTTTATGTGAGGATGTGCAGCAGCATCGACACCACAGCTGGTAGGATCGGAAGAATAGGTCGTCGGGCCGTCAGCAACCTACAAAACAAGTACTAAACTTAGCATGTGACAAAGTATATTTGTATTGTACGTGTTAAGTCAAAAAATATTTTTCCACCGTGGTCTCGTCAGCCTCCTGAATATACGCATCCGTGGTGTCCTCATCAAAACATGTAGTGGCCTCAAAGATGGGCTGGGACGAAGCCTTCATAAGAAAGTTAAAAATTAATTAATGGCAGCTCATTAAGGAAAAGAAAACAAATTGAAATTTTAAAGTAATACAAACATACCTGCGCCTGTGGTAGATCTGTATCAACCGCCGGGGATGAGACATAATTCAACCTGCGCCCGCCATCCACGTCCCAGGTGGGCCGATCCTCAGCTGCAATAGATGGGCATGCAAAGTACTGGTATACATCCCCGTCGAATGTACCCGTGATCGACAATGCTCCTGACGGGGTGACCTGCGATGCTGGCAGAGATAGCTGAAGGCTGTACGAAGGCATGCTGCTGGAAGGCTCATCTTCCCGAGGTATATAACCCAGCTGATCATCTCCAAGCGCCTCAACTCCAAAGTCCTCATCATGTCCCTCAACAGGTGGGTCGACAGGTGCCTCAACGCCCTCTTGCTGGGGACCACCTCCTCGCCGCCCCCCCGACCCCGTGGGGCACCCCTACCTCGTGGGGCACCCCTCCCTCCTGCCTTACCCCTACCTCGCAGGACACCCCTACCCTGATGGTAGTCCTCTGGCGCCACATACTGAGCCTCGTGGTTCAACCTCGCGACATCTTTCGCCTGAAACAGGGTCCTATGAGCCAACTGTGCCACCCACCGGCCATAGTCAACGACTGCAGGGATGTCGGTATGCTGCTGCATCTCCTATCCCAACTAGTAGAAGTGATGATGCCCAATAGCCTGTGAAATATTTAAAATATTAATTAAATAACGCTATATCACAATTATACGGTATTAATAAGCCAAAAAATATACTAGTGCCTCGTGTCTCCCGGCGTATGGTCTGTAGCGCTCGCCAAGGTTCCCGATAATCAGTCAGGTATGACGGCGGTACCATGATGCATATATATGAATAGTGGCCTCCTGGGTAAATGTAGGTGCTGGCGGAATACGGTCAGTTCGCTGCTCCTCCCAAATAAGGACCTGCTGCTCTAGCCATCCCATATATATATCGTCCAGCCTGGCATGTTCATCCCACTGATAGTGTATAGACACCCATCCAGGCTCCCTCGGTATAGGCTGGGGACGGTGAAACTAGTGAAGCACACGCTCTATGGCATGATACTCAACCATATCGAAGAAGATCATCGGGACAGAGGTGCTCCAAAGAAGTCGATCGACTGTGCAATAAAAGGGCAGCTGAGCTAGCAACTCGTCGTTGTATGGTGTCCAAATGAACTACCAAATAATAACATAAAAGTGAGTATGCGCAACATAACTCAATTTAAAACAAGTAAGTGTAGGTACATATTTACCTGTCCGTCCACCAGCATATCTAGCACATCCATGATAAGGGGGAAATTATGATGAGCATCGGTCCCTCGGTAGTTCCCACACCGGAGAATCCACCTAGAAGCTAGAGGGAGAAACAGATAAGCCTAACCAGGCACAAGTGGTGGTAGAGGTGGCTGCAACGGCATGATCCGCTACCAGGCCCAAACCTAAGATAAAAGGTTGATGTAAAATTTATGAGTCATTTCGACCATATAGAATTCGGAGAAATGAACAGAGTATTCGAAAATGTTGTCACCTATAGGAGGGGCAGAAAACCACATATGTCCACCACTGGGCCCATGCTCGCCCGACACATGCTCCTATACAGGTATGCGAGAACAGCAGCACCCCAACTGTACTGGGGTAAACCATCCAGCTGCTGAAGATGATGGAGAAAGCGCATACTCACTTTACTCCCTGAAGTGTTCGGGAACAAGACACACCCGGAAAGCAGGAGCAGCGCCAACCGCGTGTACCTCTCAATATGGAGATCCTCCGTCTCGCCGGTAATGTCTGGGTGCAAAAACGCCATATGATCTCTGATGGATGACAAAGCAACGCGACTGCCGCCAGCGTCACCCTGAGGTCTATAACTAGTAAAATGCCCCATCATATCCAAAAACTGTGCACGCGTCATGGATCTAATGTACTGGGGCAGTGCTACGGCCCGTCCATCTATGCGCAGCACGTACAAAACCTGAACATCCTCCAGCGTGATGGTGGCATCTCCAGTGGGCAAGTGAAAAGTGTGCGTATCCGGTCGCCATCGCTCTACCAGGGCCGTGATGAGAGACCAATAAAGATGCATCCGTCCAAGCTCAAAAATCGTATCGAAGCCCGTAGCCTGGAGCCGCGCGACTACGCGGGCATGGAAAAGATGCTGCCCAATGAACTCCCACAAATCGTCAGGTCTCCTGGGGCGGAGAGGCTGCATCGATAGCTGTCCCTCCCATACAAAGGAGGACCTATGGTCGCCCTACAACACTAGTAGCTGATCCTCGGCAGGTCCGGGATGCGCAGGCGGAGGAAAGTCCATGTCGTCTACTATAACTTAAACAAAATTAATTGTGTGTGTTAGCTTAATAAATTAAATAATTAATTTAGTTTAAAATTGGATCGAATAATTATGTATGGGTTTTAGGCTCGATTTTTGAGGCCCGGTAGCACCGAGTTATCCTTAATTATTATGCGTGTCAATTTCAACATTTTTAGAATTGTGTGTGTTAGCTTAATAAATTAAATAATTAATTATATTTAAAATTGGACTAAATAATTATGTATGGGTTCCAGGCTCGATATTTGAGGCCCGGTAGTACCGAGTTATCCTTAATTATTATGCGTGTCAATTTCAACATTTTTAGAATTGTGTGTGTTAGCTTAGTAAATTAAATAATTAATTATGTTTAAAATTGGACTGAATAATTATGTATGAGTTCCAGGCTCGATATTTGAGGTTCGGTAGCACTGAGTTATCCTTAATTATTATGCGTGTCACTTTCAACATTTTTAGAATTGTGTGTGTTAGCTTAATAAATTAAATAATTAATTATGTTTAAAATTGGACTGAATAATTATGTATGGGTTCCAAGCTCGATTTTTGAGTCCCGGTAGCACCGAGTTATCCTTAATTATTATGCGTGTCAATTTCAACATTTTTAGAATTGTGTGTGTTAGCTTAATAAATTAAATAATTAATTATGTTTAAAATTGGACTGAATAATTATGTATGGGTTCTAGGCTCGATATTTGAGTTAATTTTACAACATATATTAATTTGTTACTTTTGTAAGTTTATTGTTATAAATTAAATAATTAATTTTATAAAGTGTAATTGGATAGAGTTTGCAGTTACTACATACTTAAACTACATGGACTCTACGCTAAAAGGCTCTACATTTTACTACACTAAAAGGCTTTATATTTTACAACACTAAAAGGCTTTATATTTTACTACACTAAAAGGCTCTATATTTTACTACGCTAAAAGGCTATTTATTTTACTACGCTAAAGGTCACTATTACATATAAAAACAACTAACATAAAATACAAATATGAACAACAAACAAAATAAATAATATTAATTTTTTAACAATACAATTAATTTATCAAATTTTAATAATTTTTTGTACCAAAGCTAATAAATCAATCCGGGTATAAATAAGATACAAATTTAAATACAAACATAACACAAATTAACATGGAAACACATTAAACAATACAAATATGCATGTACTATACGAGTTTCGACATAAACAAAATCGAAATACCTCGATTTAAGTTTTTTGAATTTGATTGAAATCGAATTTTTGCACCCGAAAGAAGGAATCCAAAGCTTGTCTTGTATGTGAGACCTACACTCCTTGCTCTTTAGGTGACGGGTGGGGCCCACATTTTTTTTTTTACTTTTTAAGTTTGACGGGAGGGACCAGCAGAATCGGAATTTTTTAAAAGGGTGTTCGTCGGTTCTGTGGTCCAAGGAAGAAAAAGGGGGTTTATTTTATTAAAGTTGTTCGCAGTATTATACTGCGTTTTAAGTAAAACGCAGTATAATACTGCGAACAACTTTAATAAAATATAGGCCCAGATTTTAAGTAAAATACAGTATAGTACTGCGAATTATAATTTATTTAAGTAAAACGCAGTATAGTACTGCGTTTTACTTTAACGACTAAATTTCTGTTAAAGTAATTCGCAGTATAGTACTGCGTTTTACTCATTTATGTAACTTTTTTTTAAGTAGTAAAAAAGTATTTTTTGTCCAAAAAAACATCAAAAAAGTTTCGGACTCGGTCTAAAATCACATGTCTACACTACATAGTCCTAAACAGCTGCAACCGGCTGGGCTGGAGGTGCCCCCGGTGTTTGAAGTCTCTGCACGACCTGCTCAGGTGTGTGAGCGGCGGGAGTCTGAGTGCCTCCCCTGGCCTGAGAAGTAGCTGCGGCTGTAGTAATTGAGACCGCCTGAGCTAGGCCAGTGCATACTGATAGAATCTAAGCCAGGGCCTCCTGAAGAGACTTGGAATCACAATGGGCACAATTGGTGCCTGAGCTGGTGCTGCTGGAGCGTCCACAACTGGGACCTGATCCTGAACTGGGGCGACTGGTGGATCTGCAGGTACTGCTCTAGCTGTTGTGCAGGCCACACCTCTGCCCCTACCATGGCCTCGACCGGGTCCTCGGCCCCTAGTGGCCACAACTGGTGGTACTGGTGGTCGTCCATCCTGACCGGTAGCGCGTGTCCTCACCATCTGTGAGAGAATAGAATAACAAGAGTTTAGTACCCGGATCAACAGAGTCGCACGACAAGAATTTCAAGAATATGAAGTTTTTTCTAAAAGTTCTACAGCCTCTTAAGGATAAATACAGATGTTTCCGTACCGATCCGCGAGACTCTACTAAACCTGCTCATGACTCGTGAGACATATGTAACCTAGGCTCTGATATCAACTTGTCACAACCCTAAATTCGGACTTTGTCGTAATGGCGCCTATTGTGAAACAAGGCCAGCCGACACAACACCCATTTCATTTTTAACAGTTATAAGAATACAATTTAAGTCATTAACATACTATAAATCCCAAAAGAAAAGTGAGATAGAATATTTGGGGAAATAAACACAGCCCGACATTGGGGTGTCACCAGTCATGAGCATCTAACATAAGTCTAAGAGTATGAAAAAGGACTACACAGTCTATTACAAAATCCAGTGTCATGCCCCGACCCCGGGGGCGAGACCGATACCTAGTGCCTCATCTACCCTTGCGTACCACTTGCGATTAAGAGACTGTGAACATGTAATGTCATACTTTGGTTATGGGCCACATTACAATATAGTGTGTGATGCAAAATATAAAACTAAATGGAGACTAACACTGACTAATGTCAACATAAAGCTGGGCCGGCAAGGCCGTCATAATTACTACAACTGACAGGCCAACAAAATATATGTACAGGGCCTACATGCCCAACATACTGCATTAACCGACAAGATATGTCTACAAGCCTCTACTGATAGATGTACTGTGATCGGAATAGGGCCTCGACCTACCCGTAACCTATCTACATATAAACATATGATATACACCACACTGCTAGACCCGACAACTCCGAAAGAAGGGGAGCTTACCGATAAAGCTGAACTCGGGCAACACCTATTGAGGAGGTCTACCCGTCTATTTGTCTGAACCTGCATGCATGAAATGCAGCGCCCCCAGAAAGGGACGTCAGTACGAAATAATGTGCCGAATATGTAAGACAATATACTGAAGCTGAAACTGAACTGATAATATAATAACTGAAAGCAACTGGGGATCAAAGATAATCTGAAGATATGCTCATCTGCTGATACTGACTCAGCTCTCTCAATATAGTAAGTAAGATAACTGTCCGGCCCTATAAGGCTCGGTATATATATAATTGCACTGCCGTAGTAGGCTCACTCATAGGTGCTCGACCATACTAGGCTCTATATCTCGACCAACCGGGCACGCTCATAGCCGCTCGGCCACAGCAGACTCGGTATATAACTTACCATCTGATCAGAGGTTGCCCAATAGAGGCCTGCCCATCGATTATAGCTCGATGGTAATGAAAATACTTTTAATACTGTGATATATGTAAACTCTCTACTCTTTTGACCGGAAGAAGGAAATACTCAACTGAATATGCAGTCCTGATAAGAAGAATATGGTAACTTACAAAACTAGAAAAATATATGTAATTTGCGAGACTAGCAAAATATACGTAAATTTTGGGATATGAATTTTTCTCTATGCCTTGTTATCAAACTTGTGTAATTACGATATCATAATAAAATGAAGGAAAAATTTAGCCTTAACATACCTGGAGTAGGAACAACTCTGTATAATTATCCCGCTGGAAACTTTCGTGGATTGAATTTAGAACCCAAAAAAATCGGATTTAAGTTTCTGCGCATTTGAACTTGAGGAACGAAATTGGTTTTGGATTTGAAATTTTGGACGAGTTTGGATTCTTATCTTACGTTCTTGGTTTCAAACCACAAGCAGATTGTTGTTTCAAGCTCCTTTAAATCATATGAATGAAATTGCTTTTGAATTTTTAACAAGCTTTGGCTTGAAATTTCTTCTGTTCGTGAGTTTTAAACAAGAAAAGTCATATCACCAACTTTTGCCATTTCTATCTCTTGATAAAACTTGTAACGTGAAAGTTTGTTATGTTTTGTCTAGTTTCAGAATATATTTTTGAGTGATAATTGTCTTGGTCATTTCAACTATTATATTATAAGAGGTGTCTTCTATACAAGGCATAAGGTTGCCACCCCTCAGATATTTTTTAAAAGTCATTATCTTGGTTAGGGAGGGCTGCCATGTGTCTTATAATTAATTAATTTTATCCACTTATTAGTTAACAGGGTAATATTTCGTTACCCGATAATTAATCAATTGCCCGCATAATTTAAAAATTTCCCCAAATTACTTAAAATTCTATTTATTTTTAATATACTATATATATACTCTATACATTATACTACAGTGGCCATATGGTATCTTGCATGGTACTAGTTCATAATTATCGGGTACTATCGCTCAACCCGTATTTTATTTCAAATTGACCACTTTCAACAAAACTCGTTTTCTTTAATCCGTGTAACCCTTTATCCTTCATGACACTTATTTATCGCTTGCTAAAAATAGAGTAAATACGTTAACCTCAAGATGATCTCATCCCTGAGTCTACGTCAGTTAACTAAAAACTAAATTTTAACGTACGAAAAATGCGAGATGTAACATCCTTCCCCCCTTAGAAACATTCGTCCTCGAATGTTCAACTCCACGCAATCTATATAACTTTGGCAAGATCGCCTCTGTAACAACACCACTATCAACTCTTCCCGTAGAAGCTTAATAATCCAACGACACATAGGACCATGATTATGAATAACGTCAATGGCCTCACATGACCAACGATAATAACCAACACAAGAATTTATACTCATACCTTATGATTATGATGTCTCAGTCGGACTCTTTTCTGGAGGAGGAAATAGGTATGGATATCTAGACTTCATGTTTTCCTTGGCCTCCCAAGTAATTTCTTCCACATTGTTGTTCCTCCAAAGTACTTTTACGGAGGCTACCTCCTTATTCCGCAGCTTGCGGGTTTGTCGGTCTAGGATGGCAACCAGAATTTCCTCGTATGACAAGCCCTCTGTAATCTGTACATCATCCGTGGGTACCACTCGGGTAGGATGCCAATGCACTTCCGTAACATAGATACGTGAAAAACCGGATGGACAGACTCCAATTTTGAGGGCAATTCTAACTCATAAGCTACTCGGACCACTCTCCGAATGATCCTATAAGGCCCAATATACTGTGGGCTAAGTTTGCCTTTCTTTCCAAACCTCATCACACCCTTCATAGGTGATACCTTTAAGAATACCCAGTCATCAACCCCGAACTCTAAATCTTGACATCGCACGTTAGAATATGACTTCTAATGACTCGAGCTGTCAATAGTCGATCCCCAATCAACTTTACTTTCTCTATGTCTTGCTGAATCAGGTCTGGCCCATGTAATCCAGATTCTCCAACGTCAAACCACCCTATAGACGACCTACACTTTCGTCCATAAAGAGCTTCATATGGAGCCATCTGGATGCTGGCATGGTAGCTATTATTATACGCGAACTCAATAACCGGTAGATGATCATCCCAACTACCTTTGAAGTCTATTACACAAGCTCGTAACATATCCTCCAATATTTGAATAGTACGCTCAGCTGTCCGTCTATCTGGGGATGAAATGTTGTACTAAGACTTACTTGAGTCCCCAATCCTTTTTGGAAGGACCTCCAGAAGTTAGCTGTAAACTGAGCTCCTCTATCTGAGATGATAGACACATGAACACCATGCAGTCATATTATCTCCTCGACATAAAGCTTCGCATAATCCTCTGAGGAATATGTAGTTCTAACGGGCAGAAAATGGGCTGACTTTGTAAGCATATCAATAATCACCCATATCGAATCGAACTTACGTTGGGTATGAGGTAAGCCTACGATAAAGTTCATATTGATTACTTCCCATTTTCAAGTCGGAATCTCCATAGCCTACAATAATCCACCGGGTTTTTGATGCTCAATCTTAACCTGCTAATAATTAGGACACTGGGCAACAAATTTTGCTATATCCTTTTTCATTCCATCCCACCAATACACTTCCCTAATGTTATGATACATCTTTGTTTCTCCTAGATGGATAACATAACGAGAATAGTGAGTTTCTCCCATAACCTGCCGACGCAGCCCTGCAATATTAGGCACACATAATCGCCCTTGATATCTGAGGACCCCATCTTTTGTAATTTCAAACTGAGTCTTCTCCTTCTGAAGAGTGGTATCCCTATAATGAATTAACACAGGATCCTAGTACTGGTGTTTCTTTACTTCAGTTACTAAAGAGGATGTTGCCGTATCCTGAAGAGTAATTCCAATATCACCTGAGTCCAGTAACCGAATTCCAAGACTATCTAGATGATGAATCTCATGGGCTATTCCCCTCTTTTCTGGTCATAAATACGACAGGCTACCCATAGATCTATGGTTGAGGGCGTTGGCTACTACGTTCGTCTTCCCCGGATGGTATAAAATATCAACGTCATAGTCTTTAAGTAGCTCCAACCATCTCCTTTGACGTAGATTCAATTCCTTTTGCTTGAAGATGTATTGGAGGCTCTTATGATCCGTATAGATATCAACATGAATGCCATACAAGTAGTGCCTCCACATCTTTAGTGCGTGAATCACTGCGGCTAACTCTAAATCGCAGGTCAGGTAGTTCTTCTCGTGCTTTCTTAGTTGTCTAGAAGCATAAGCCACAACCTTACCATGCTGCATCAGCATACAACCCAATCCAATGCCCGAAGCGTCACAATACATGGCATAAGTATTTGGACCTTCTAGAAGTGCCAGAACTGGCGCTAAGGTCAACCTGTTCTTAAGCTCTTAGAAACTCTGCTCGCAGGCCTCTGTCTACTGAAACTTAGTCGCTTTTTGCGTCAACTTTGTTAATGGTGCTGAAAGAGAAGAAAAACCCTCTACGAACCTCCGGTAATATCCAGCTAAGCCAAGAAAGCTATGAATCTCTGTCGGAGTGGTAGGTCTAGGCCAGGATTTCACAGCCTCAATCTTCTGAGTGTCTACCTTTATACCTTCGTCGGATATAATGTGCCCCAAGAATGCTACTGACTTCAACCAGAACTCACACTTAGAAAACTTAGCATACAATTTATTATCACGGAGGTTTTGGAGTACCGCTCGCAGGTGATCCACATGCTCATCCTCTAAACGTGAATAAACCAGAATATCATCAATAAAGACTATCACAAATAGATCCAAATATGGCCGAAATAGGCTATTCATCAAGCCCATAAATATGGCAAGTGCATTCGTCAACCTGAAGGACATAACAAGGAACTCAAAGTGGCCATATCGGGTCCTAAAGGCTATCTTGGGAATATCCTTCTCCCAAACTCTGACCTGGTGGTACCCTGACCTCGAATCTATCTTTGAAAAGTATCTAGCTCCCTGCAACTGATCAAACAAGTCGTCTATCCTTGGAAGGGGGTACTTATTCTTAATAGTTACCTTGTTCAGTTGCCTATAGTCGATACACATCCTTAGCGAGCCGTCTTTCTTCCGTACAAACAATACCAGGGCACCCTAAGGTGAGGTACTGGGTCTGATGAAAACTTTCTCCAGTAAATCTTTTAAGTGCTCCTTCAACTCCTTTAATTCGGCAGGTGCCATTCTATACGGAGGGATGGATATTGGTTGCGTTCCTGGAAGCAAACCGATGCCAAAATCAATCTCTCGCTCGGGAGGAATACTTGGAAGTTCATCTAGAAATACATCCGCGTACTCCTTTACTACTGGAATATACTGAAGTGTAATTATTTTAGCATTTGCATCTTTAAATCGTACAATATGATAAATGCACCCTTTTGCGATCATTTTCCTCGCCTTTAGATAGGAAATAAACCTGCCTCTAGGTGTCGCTGTATTACTTACTCATTCAAGGATTGGCTCACCCGAAAAATAAAATCTAGCTGTCTTTGCTCGGCAATCAACTGTGGCATAATAAGCTGCCAACCAATCCATGCCCATGATAGCATTGAAATCCAACATCTCTAGTTCAACTAGGTCGGCTGAGGTCTGACGACCACAAACTGATACCGTACAACCTCAGTAAATGCATCTAGCAATGATCGATTCTCCAACCGGTGTAGATACCGCAAAAGGATCACTTAGTATTTCAAGCACTATACCAAATTTCCTCACGACAAATGGGGTAATACAAGATAAAGTAGATCCTAGGTCTATCAAGGCATAAACATCGTGAGAACAAATGGTCAACATACTTGTCACAACATCTGGTGAGGACTCTTGGTCCTGTCGACCTACTAGAGCATAGATACAATTTTGGTTACCACCTAAAATGGACCCTCTACCTCGACCTCGACCTCTACCAGCCGAAAACTGAGACTCGCTCCCTGAAAGATGCACAGATATAACTAATCCTGTTGCTGAATTCGCTGGTTGCGCCATACCCCCCAGAATCTCTATTTGGGCAATCTCGCATCATATGCCCTGGACGTCCATAGGTATAACAAGCATCGAAACTGGCTCGGCATTGACCCAAGTGTCCTTGATCGCAGATGACACACCGCGGCAGAAACGACCCTATCTACCTCGAACCTCGTTATCGCTGCAAACTTGACGCCTAAGAGCTCTCACCTGGTCCTGACTGAGTATAGCAGTCATACCTGTAACCCTGTAGCTAAGGTGGCGGAGGTAGGTGGCCGTTTGAAGTACTGGGGCCTGTAACTACCCTGAGACTGCTCCTGAGACCTGGCAAATCTCATTCTCTTACGCTGCCCTGACTTAGTCCTCTCCATACTCTGCTACCGACGCCTACCCCTATCTATATTCTGGGCAAATGTCTGAATCCAGGAGATATCCATACTATCCTGTAATGCAGTGGTTGCATATCCCTCGGTCAACTCTGGGTCTAACCTTGCTATAAACCTGTGGATCCTGTCCCGCATAGTAGAAACTATGGATGGTGCATATATGGCCAATGAGTCAAAATGGAGACTATATTCTCGAACACTCATATTGCTCTACTTGAGGGCTAGAAACTAATTGAGTCGGGCCTACTGGATCTCTCGTGGTAAGTATTGGTCAAAAAATGCATCTGAAATTTTTTTCCAAATAGCAGGAGGTGCATCACGTCCCCTAGACCTTTCCCATCCCTCATACCAAAGGATGGCTATATCTCGGAGTCGAAAAGCTGCTAACTCAACCGCCTGCTTCTCCATGGCATGCATAACCCGAAAGATCCTATGAAGCTGATATATGAAATCCTGTGGGTCCTCCCTCTGGTCTGCCCCGTGAACTCTGGGGGATTAAAAGCAATAAACTCTCGAACACTTGAACTCTCAGATCCCTTAGAAGGTCATGAACTAGCGGATGCCCTAGCCTGTTGCTACCAACTGTGCCAACAAATGCACCGCACTCCTCAAGTCCTGATCTGATGGAAGCGGAGGGGGAACTGGATGTGCGGTCTCCCTAGGAATCTCCTCAGGTGGTGGAGGAGCCGGTAATCACTGGGTAAGGGTCTCTCCCTGCAACTCCGATTGGGCCCCATCTGCTGGGTGTACCCTGCTAGTCCCCTCACCTACTACTGTTTCTCTTCTCTGGCTAGCCGTAGTCTTCCTAGTTACCGTCATCTGTGCATGCAAACATCAACACGTAAGTTTAACTCAAATTTCCTATAACTCAGTGCTACATCACGATTTAGATTTCAAAGAAGGGTAACCGACTCCTAAATGCCCTGTAGTCCCCTACTTATATAATGTGGTGCACCACACATTTATAAACAAGATCCTACTAGACACGGTTTGTAGGCTCCCTAAGACAGAACTGCTCTGATATCACTTTTGTCATGCCCCGAGCCCGAGGCCGAGACCGACACCTAGTGCCTCATCTATCCTTGCGTACCACTTACGACTAAGATACTCTGAACATGTAATGTCATACTTTGGCTGTGAGACACATTACAAGATAATGTGTGATGTAAAATATAAAACTAAATGGATATTAACACTGACTAATGTCAACATAAAGCTGGGCCGGTAAGGCCGTCATAATTACTACAACTGACAGGCTAACAAAATATATGTACAGGGCCTACATGCCCAACATACTTCACTAACCGATAGGATATGTCTACAAGCTTCTACTGATAGATGTACTGTGATCGGAACAGGGCCCCGACCTACCCATAACCTATCTACATATATATACAAGATATACACCATACTGCTAGACCCATCAACTCCAAAAGAAGTGGAGCTTACCGATAAAGCTAAATTCGGGCAACACCTACTGAGGAAGTCTACCCGTTTGTTTGTCTGAACCTGCACGTATGAAATGCAGTGCCCCCGGAAAGGGACGTTAGTACGAAATAATGTACTGAGTATATAAGGCAATATACTGAAGCTGAAACTAAACTGATAATATAATAACTGAAAGCAATTGGGGATCAAAGATAATATGAAGATATGCTCATCTGCTGATACTGACTCAACTCTCTCAATATAGTGAGTAAGATAGCTGTCCGACCCTATAAGGCTCGATATATATATATATATATATATATATATATATATATATATATATATATATATATAACTGCTCTGCCATAGTAGGCTCACTCATAGGCGCTCGATCATACTAGGCTCTGTATCTCGACCAACTGGGATCGCTCATAGGAACTCGGCCACAGTAGGCTCGGTATATAACTTACCATCTGATCAGAGGTTGCCCAATAGAGGCCTGCCCATTGATTATAGCTCGATGGTAATGAAAATACTTTTAGTACTGTATATATGTATACTCTCTACTCTTTTGACCGGAAGAAGGAAATACTCTACTGAATATGCAGTCCCGATAAGAAGAATATGGTAACTTACAAAACTAGGAAAATATATGTAATTTGCGAGACTAGCAAAATATACGTAAATTCCGGGATACGAATTTTTCTCTATGCCTCGTTATCAAACTTGTGTAATTATGATATCATGCTAAAATGAAGGAAAAACTTAGCCTTAACATACCTGGAGTAGGAACAACTCCATATAATTATCTCATTGGAAACCTTCGTGGATTGAATTTAGAATCCAAAAAAAATCGGATTTAAGTTTTTACGCTTTTGAACTTGAGGAACGAAATTGATTTTGGATTTGAAATTTTGGACGAGTTTGGATTCTGATCTTACGTTTTTGGTTTCAAACCACAAGCAGTTGTTGTTTCAATCTCCTTTAAATCATATGAATGAAATTGCTTTTGAATTTTTAACAAGTATTGGCTTGAAATTGCTTCTGTTCGTGAGTTTTAAACAAGAAAAGTCATATCACCAACTTTTGCCATTTCTATCTCTTAATAAAACTTGTAACGTGAAAGGTTGTTATGTTTTGTCTAGTTTCAGAATATATTTTTGAGTGATAATTGTCTTGGTCATTTCAACTATTATATTATAAGAGGTGTCTTCCATACAAGGCATAAGGTTGCCACCTCTCAAATGTTTTTTAAGAGTCATTATCTTGGTTAGGGAGGGCTGCCATGTATCTTATAATTAATTAATTTTATCCACTTATTAGTTAATAGGGTAATATTTTGTTACCCGATAATTAATCAATTACCCGCATAATTTAAAAATTGCCCCAAATTACTTAAAATTCTATTTATTTTTAATATACTATATATATACTCTATACATTATACTGTCGTGGTCATATGGTACCTTGCATGGTACTAGTTCATAATTATCGAGTATTATCGCTCAACCCGTATTTTATTCCAAATTGGCCACTTTCAACAAAACTCGTTTTCTTTAATCCGTGTACCCCTTTATCCTTCATGACAATTATTTATCGCTTGCTACAAATAGCGTAAATACGTTAACCTCAAGATGATCTCATCCCCGAGTTTACATCGGTTAACTCAAAATGAAATTTTAACGTACGAAAAACGCGAGATGTAACATCTAGCACAAGGGAAAATAAAGATAAGAGAGAGAAACACTGGGCTGCGAACGCCGAGCAGCTACCTAGTGATCTCCAAATAGCCCGCTGGAAGCAATCAGCCTTCGCTAGCAGGACCCGAGGCTCCTGAATCTGCACACAAGGTGCAGGGAGTAATGTGAGTACACCAACTACGTGAGTAATAAAAGTAAAAGCAGCTGAGAGATAAGAAAACACGTAAAACATATCAAAATACTTCAAAGAGGCAGTATAAAATCAATGCAATGCAATAAAATAGTGAAAAACTTGTGAAAACATTGCAGTTTAGTAAAAACCTCTTTAAAACCTTTTTTAACAGTTAACAAGTGAATAAAAAGCAACAAGAAAAGATAAACACATAAAATCAGTCCCCCAGGCACAATATCAACAGAATCAGCCCCTCGAACAATAACATGGAACAACATCAGCCCCTCGGGCTATATCATATATCACACTAGGTACCCGTGCTCACTAGGGGTGTACAGACTCCGGGAGGAGCCCCTTACGACCCAAGTGCAATATCAAGCCATCTCGTGGCATAATCAAATAGGATTTCGGGCCTCATAATCATAATCAGTACAACATTGCTGCGACGTGCAGCCCGATCCCATAATAATCCTCACAACACATACCCTCAGTCTTACTCATTCAGAAATCTCTAAAAGCCATTCGGGCACAGTAAAATATGATGCTCAGCTCAAAATATCATTTAAGATGTCAAAATAGAGTAAATATAGCTGAGTTATAAAAACGGTAAATTATAGCATGACTGAGTACGAGGCCCAAATATGACATTTAACCCAAAACATGATGATAGCAAAAAGATTTCAATCAAATACGCAATAAAATAGTCATACGGGATGGACTAAGTCACAATCCCCAACAGTTCACGACCCCATGCTCGACATCTAACGTGTGCGTCACCTCAATATAGCACAACGATGTGAAATTCGGGGTTTCATACCCTCTGGACAACATTTACAATCATTACTCACCTCTATCCGGTCCAAACTCTAGCCCGGGATGCCTTTGCCTCTCGAATCGACCTCCGAATGCTCCAAATCTAACCAAAATCAGTACATAACCATCAAAATATGCTAAGGGAATAAAGCCCACTCGAAAGTAATCAAAATACAATGCAAATACCGAAATTAACCAAACCTGACCCCCGGGCCCATATCTCGGAATTCGATAAAATTTATATCAATCAACTCCTTATCTCCTCACAAGTTCATACATATCAATAGTACCAAAATCTGACCACAAATAACCCCGCAAACCCTTACTCTAAGGTCTCCAATCTCAATCCCTAATTCCCATTAATTTCGAGTCAAATTATGAATAACACCATAGAAACGACTTTAGGGTCCAAAAACCTTACCTCTATGAAATCCCCTTGAAATTCCTTTTCAAATAACTCCCTTAAGCTCAAACCCGTATGAAAATGGTGAAGAATAACTCAAAAATCACGAAGGAAACCTTTTATATCTTCTGACTTAGGTTTTTCGCACATGCGGTCCCATTATTGCTTCTGTGGTCCCGCTTCTGCGGTCTTGACCACCGCACCTGCGGTTTTCACTTAAAGTCCAAGTCCCGCATCTGTGGTTCCAGCTAATTCCCTCCTTGGCCGCTTTTGCGGCTTGCTTCCGCATCGGCGGGGGTCGCACCTGCGGCCTCCCAACTGCAGATGCGGTTATGGCAGCAGTCCTAAAACTTCAGCTGTAAAAACCCAACTCAAATCTTCCGTCAACAATCCGAAATCACCATGAGGCCCCGAGACCTCAACCAAAAGCATAAATAAGTCTTATACTACTATCCAAACTTATACCAATCTTCAAAACACCTCAAACAATATCGAATCAACCAAAACACATCAGATTTAAGCCTACAGTTCCAAAAATCTTCCGAATTACGCTTTTGATCAAAATGTCTATCAAACCACATCCAAATAACCTAAAATTTTGCACACATGTCCCAAAAGACACGGCGGACATACTGCAACTCCCAGAATTCCATTCCAACCCCTGTATCAAAATCTCACATATCAACCGGAAAACGCCAAAATACCAATTTTGCCAATTCAAGCCTAAACCTACTACAGACCTTTAAAATACGTTCCGATCACGCTCCTAAGTCCCAAATTATATCCTGAAGCTATCCGGACCATCGAAATTCACATCTGAGCCCTTTATCACATAAGCCAATATCCGATTGACTTTTCAAACTTAAGCTTACTCAAAAGAGACTAAGTATCTCAAACCTTACCAAAACCTCTCCGAACCCAAAGCCACCCAATCCGATAACACATCATATAGCTGAACAAGGCAATAATAAGCAAAAATGGGGAAAACGGAGCAGTAACTCATGAAACAACCGGCCGGATCGTTACAAGAACAAGAGAAGAGAGAATGATAAAACAATAACTTCAATTTTTAGTGAATCTCCTTATTAAAGGTCTGTTTCAAAGGGGAATGGGGATGGATTTATATAGTAGTTAAACCATGCGAGTAAATAAGGAAAGAAGTCAATCAAACATGAACAAAGAAAGGAAAAACATATATGCAATCATAAAGCAACCAGTAAAGGAAAGAAATAAAAAATCAAACCCTAATTAGGGTTCAACGTTTGAAAATCCATCTACTGGTATGAGAAATCGACTACTCTTCCATGTATATGGACGAGATATTGTCCAGATCTTAGAAATTGAAGTTAAAAGGGACCGAATCTAAGAGATGGTACTTGTCAAGTTTAGGCAAGTACTAAGTGACACCATAATCTTGCAAATAATACTGAGGTACCACATAAAAGGCAAGAAAATCACAGAAGAAATCCATGATTGAGACAGATTCGAAGAAGTTTGAGAGGGCGGCTAGGGTTTCGGTGGGAGGGATGAGTGTTTGAGGGCGGCTGATGAAGAGAAATGGGGATTAAGGTTTGGGTGAGGGGATATAAGGAGAGTGGGGATGAGTGTTGTGAGTTGTTGATCACTTTTTAGCAACGGTAGGATTCAAGAAGAGCTGGGTCGGGTTTTTTGGGCTGGGTTATGGATAAAAGGTTCGTTTGGATTAGGCTTAGGGATTGGGCCAGGGATTTGGGGCTTGTCTGGTCTGAAATTAATCCCAATTTTGGGCCAGATCTTAAAATAGGAAATTAAGGGGAAAATAATTTAATAAAACAATTAAAAAAATTATAAAAATGATATTTATTCAAATTAATATTTTAAAACAATAGTAAAAGATTATAAAAATGTAAGATACTATTTTGACCTTGAATAAAATGCAAAATATAGGCTATTATTGCAAGATTGTGCAAATAGCTAAAAAAATACTATTGTAATTATATAAAATAAAGTAAAAGTATTTGAAACATGTATTATAAATGCAAATAATAATTTTAGGTAATTAAGTCATCACAAAATAATTGAAAGGAGTAATTAATAAGTATTCAAGTAATTTAAATGCAAGAAAGTCAATTTTAAAGCTCTAAAAATTATAGAAAATGCTTGTATATATTTTGTAAACTAAATAATGATGCAAAATAATGTTTTGAAAGTATATATACTTTTTGAGAAATATGAGGGCAAAATTGGATATCAATAACAAGAATGTACCATATAGACTTAAAGGCAAGTTGTATGAAGCGGTAGTTAGACCGACCATATTGTATAGAGCTGAGTATTGGCTAGTCAAGAAATCTCGTGTGTCAGAAGTTGAAAGTAGCGGAAATGAGAACAAGGTGGGCGTGGCTCCTATAGAAGATAAGTTGCGGGAATTTGAGGCTGAGATGTTTCGGGCATGTAAAAAGGAGAGACCCTGATGCCCCAGTTAGGAGGTGTGAGAGGTTGACCATGGCAGGTCAGATGAGGGGTAGAGGGAGGTCTAAGAAATACTGGAGTGATGTGATTAGGCAGGACATGACGCTACTTTAGCTTACCGAGGACATGACCCTCGATAGGAGGGTGTGAATATCGAGAATTAGGGTCGTGAGTTGACATGAAGTCTAAAGTTTCGTCTAGACATCCCAGTAGTATTAGTCCTAGTCTTGTATTTTTCTATGCCTGGCCCATTGCTATTTCATATTATGTCATTATTTCCAGCAAGACTGAATCTATTTTTATAGTGTTGTATTCTTAGATATTTGTTGTTGCACGTATCTTCATTTGTTTCCATGTCTACTTACCTGGTTGTTGCTACTGTCTGTTTATTGCTTCATTTTCACTTCTTTTGAGCCGATGATCTTTCGAAAACAACCTCTCGACCTTCATTAGGTAGTGGTAAGGTTTGCATACACTTCATCCTTCCCAAATCCCATTTGTGGAATTATACTGAGATTGTTGTTGTTGTTGTTATTGTTTTTGTTTTCTATGTCTTGTAAACTATTTTATGGATTTCATCATAAAATTAAAAATGTCTGTTCAAGTGAAATATATATTCAAACTCAGTTTTAACTTTCGAATTCTCCTTTTCAACTTCAACTGCACATGTTTTTAACTTTAACCAAATACTAAAACAAACCTTTGATAGTGTAAAAAATATATTTCTATGCATTAGAAGAGCATGAGTCTTGCTTATGTGTCTTTTAAGTTTTGTTTGAGGGCATATTAGACCTTTGAGCTTATTCGTATGCTAGGCTTTTCTGTATTTACTCAACTACTATGTGTAGCATTTAGGTTATTCCAAAGGTGGGTTTTATCCTATTTCTTTACATCACAATTTACAAAGCTTCTCAAATATCTTCGGTCTTCCTCATCTCTTCAACTTGCGGGTGTTTTTCTTATTCTTTAATATCAATTTTGTTGTTTTTTTATCTGTTTCTCTTTTCTTTTTTATTTTAAATTCATGAAAACAGAGTGAATTAATTACACATTTTTGAGTTAGGGTTTTGATGGATGAAATTGAGATTTTTTTTTCCGGAGATGAATTGAAATCAAGAAAACAAATTCAGTTTCTTTACTTGCTTGAATTTCCGCCACCAAATATTACACCAACACAGGATTTGGTGTAATATTTAGTTTAGTGAAAAGAAAAGGCAGACTTCCTCTTTCTCATCCATTAGAACTTGCAGGTTGAGTGTTTTTCTTTGATGCATCTCTTGATCAGAAATCAAAAATACATATCTGAAACTGAATTTACAGCTATTATTTTGGGGTTTATGAAGAGACAGAGAGAACTAGAGAGATTCGCTTTTGAGTCTTGATTATTTTCAGCCAGATTATCACTGAATCTATCTTCTCTCTCTCTCTTTGAATCACTCTCTCTTGATCCATTAATGGTTGTCTCTTCTTTGTTGATTCCTTTATGTACTGATTATGTATAAGTTGAGTTTTTGGAGCTTATTTTCATAAATGTTGATTATGTAGAAAAATAAGCTCTGAAAACTGAACAAACACATTGCTGAGTGTTATCGATATCAGGGAGAAAAGGAACATAGGTAGTGTCATCGGCAGAGTCGTACCAGTAGTCACTCTTCGTGTCCAAGGAGTTCTGCTTAGAAATGGACCTTTGTTGTTTTCCATCTTTTAAATTTTTGAAAAATGAGTTAGTGTGTTGAGTAGCCTAAGTAGTTTAAGATTGTTTTTTCTTCCTTATGTTATCCCATTGATAAGCCAGGGACAGATTTTTTGGAATTTGCACAGAAACTTTAGATTGGCTAAATTAAAAATTAATTAATAACTTGGTTTTGTATTCTACTTGGATATGGTTACTGCTGATTTAGTTACATCTTTAAACATAAACCTATTGTTGAGCTAGAAAGGTTACAATTGTTTATTTGCGTCTTAAATGTGTAATAAGGTGAATTATATAGACAATCTCTTTTGCTTCTTACAACAACAACAACAATAACCCAGTATAATCCCACTTAGTGGGGTCTGGGGAGGGTAGTGTGTATGCAGACCTTACCCATACCCTGAGTAGAGAGGCTATTTCCAAATGGATCCCTGACATCCTTCCCTCCAAGAACTTTCCACCTTACTCTTGGGAAGACTCGAACTCACAATCTCTTGGGGAGACTCGAACTCACAACTTCATAGAAGATTATAAATATCTTGGAATCAAATGATATAATTAGAGTGGAATTACTTAAGCATGAATGATTTTGTTTCTGTTAGAGTTATTTCTCAGGAAACTTCAGAGCTAATATTAGATTTTGTTATCTATTTCTTTCTCATTATTAGAATGGAAAAGCTTTTCTTTCTGATTGTAATTCTGTGTGCTTCTAACTATGTCGTTCACCACATATATATAGAATGAATAGTTTTTAGTTTCAAAATTATTTTGATAGGTTTATGGCAGATGCAATTCAAGCATATGGTTAAAGTTTAATATGAGGCCTCTATTTGTTTTTTGCCTCTGTTGTGCATGACAATTTATTCTCTTTGTCATTGCAATTCTTGTGATCCGTTGTGGTTGTTTTCTACTTTTGTTATGCAGTAGCACTTGAATCAGAAGGTAAATTTTCTAACCTCTGCTCATCTATTTATAGGTATTGTACGTTTTTACGTGGGTTCTTCTAAAATTTGTAAGCATACACATATTACGTGTAGCTTTTGGGCTATTCCATATGTGGATTTTTTTACATTCGGTAATGTAAATATGTACGTGACATTTCCCATTCAGTAAGTAGACGAGTGAAATATCGAGTAAAAATCATAAAATTGACAACTCCGAAAAAATACATGCTGACAAGAAGACTAGGCGACGCGAATTATATAGAATGATGCAAGACGATAAAAAGGAGGCTGTCCTAGCACGAGCACTGGCAAATAAAGCTGAAACAAGCGGGCGGCAACGTCCTGCTTGCTCGCTAATTAAGAGCTCTACTAACGCATCATCCTCTATAAGTGCTAATATTTCAAGCGAGCAGTATCTTCCTTTTGTGGGACATTCAATATATGAAACAAGTTAAAGAACTAGATTGTCATTTCTTGATGGTATATGCAATTATAAATGCATATATAAATGCATGTATGCATTTATAACTATTAAAATTATATACTTACACTTGTTATTGTTGTATCCTAGGATCTACGTCTAATACAAATCATGAACAATATACTGAAGAGACAATAACAATCCAAGCATCAACTGATTATGTTATGTTAATGTCACGACCCCAGTTTGCCCTCCGTGAACTATCGTGACGGCACCTAGTCTCTACAACTAGGTAGGCCTAACAAATGCGAAAAAAAAAATAATTTACGGAAAGAAAATAATATAAAACCGAAATAACAAAATGAAATAGTGTTTAAGATGCCGCCTGACACATAACAATACACGAATCTCAACCTAACACTTTCCAAAATCCAGAACCCCATGAATCACATGCTAAGAGATACATAAGAAGCTCTAACTCCAGAAATGTCAAAAAGAAAAATACTGAAGGGCTATACTATTACAGAAAGATAGAAAGGGACTCCTCGGTCTGCGAACGCGGTAGATATACCTCGAAGTCTCTACAGAAGCGCCTCGCCTCAATGATGATAAGACTGAGTGGAAGTACCTGAATCCGCACATGAAAAACATGCGCAGAAAGGGCATGAGTACACCACAGCGGTACTCAGTAAGTGCCAAGCCTAACCTCGGTCGAGTAGTGATGAGGAAAGTCAGGGTCCTACTGAGGTTAAATGAAATACAAGGTATAACAGTGTAAAAAATGTGAGCACGTGATTTTTGCCCTAAACAAATTATTCTCAAAAATACAAACAAAATGATTTTTCTTTATTTTTACAATTTTTGTGCATTTTGGTGTCATTCTCTGATAATTGTTGCATTTTTATTTGTGCATGTTAATTCATATAAAATACAAAAAGTGCGTTTGCATTTAGGATTTAATTCCATATTTTAGGATTAATTAGGGATTAATTTGTTTTGGAGTAAAATATAAAGAAAATGACGAAAATAGTTCACTTAGCATTTTAGCATTTTAATTATGAAGTTGTATTAATTTAGTTTTAGAACAATTTTATGCATTAGTTAGTTTAGTTTAATTTCTAGTTTAATTTTTCTTGCATCTCCACAAAAATCAGAAAAAAATAAATAACACAAAAATACAAAGTGACAAACACACAAAAAAACAAATTAAATAAAGAGAAAGCAATTAAATGAAAAGAAAATGAAAGCTGTCTCTACTAAAGGAAATATTTGGGCCATTTTCGTATCTAACCGCCAGGCCCATGCAGTCCAGGCCCAAGCGAGAGCCCCGCCCGGTCCAGTTCAAAACGATGTCATTTCGGCGTTATTCAATCACAGCCGTCCATTCTCCTCAATCCAATGGCTGAGGCTTAGTCTCTCAAATTTCATATAATGGTCGGAGACTTTGCATTAGGTCAAAGACCAAACTTCATCCTCCTCGTATCACCTCTGTCACTCTGCCGATGGAGCCGCAGCCGGCAAACGCTAACTACGCCGACGACCACCCAATTAACACCATCAACGCCTCTCGTTCCCCTCTTTCCATTCTTGCCGTTGCTTTCCCTCGAATCTGGCCGGAACTCGTCAAATATCGAAAGTTTTCCTGCCAAATAGCAACTTTGTCCAAACCGGCCCAAAAATCACACCACACCGTCCCCAGACTTCCCTCAACCCAAATCCATGACCATTTTCCTTCGAATCCCAGTGAAACAGCTCGAATTTGGATTCAAGGGTTTTCCGGCCAAACCCTAATTTTTTAAATCTCCACAATTTCGGACCCTAACACCCCTAATCAGATGTTTTCTTATGAAAACACATGATTAAGAATGTTGCGGTTCAAAATTTTTGGGCGATTTGGGCTCAATTGCTGGCCGGAGTTCTTGGAGCATCAGTGAGTTTTCTTTCTTTCTTTCTTTCTTTTATTATTTCGTTTTCTTTATCTTTGTGTACTTGCATGTATGAGTTTTGATTAATTTCTATTCCGGTGGGTTTGAAGTTTTGGGTGAGCTGGCAGATTAGTTTGGTTCCATTATTTGTTTGGACTGATTTTGATTTTTGTTAATTAGATTATAGGTGTTTTAGTTGGTTTAATTTTGGTTAATGGTTTGGGTCAGCTATGCGTAGTTAATTTCATTGGGTGGTTAATTAGTGGGGATTGGGTTTAACTGTGTAAAAACAACTCAGTAAATCTGAGGGGGGTTCAAGGGTATTATGGGTAATTGGTAGTATAGAAGGGTTGAGGATAATACTAGAATCTTCTAGATGGGGACCTAAGGATAGTTTCAGAAAATAGTGGTGGTTACTTGGTTAGCAAGGCAATAAGTTGGGGGTAAAAAATAATAATAAAAAGGGACCTAAGGGGTAATTTTGAAAACTTAGTTCACCTATAAATAGTGAGGCATTGCCTTGTGAAGGGGTCTTCAATTTTTTTAGCCCTAAAAAAAACCTCACATTGAGCTTTTTCCTTTCATTTTTAATCTCAGAGTTAGCTTTTGAATTCAAAAATAAAAAAAATCCAAAAAAAAAACAATAGAAAAATCTCCAGAAAACTAAAATTTTTAGAAGATACTGTTTTATCGAAAGTTTCTAGTTAATTTTGAATTTCCATTTCTGAATTGCACAATTTAGTCTATAATCTACTTGTTGATATACTCGGATAGTATCTGGGTTTATTTTGAGTGGGTTTTGGGTCCAATTGAATCTATTTTGGACTGGTTTTGTTGGCCATTGGTTTAGAAGTTGTTCCAGAACTAGTTCTAAGTCTATTTGGGTTTTTTCAAGAGTATTTGGTTCATTGTTGGTGTCGTTCATCTCTGAAAACAGTCCTGGGTTGCTCGTTCTATTTTGAGCTATTGTTAATCATCAATCTGCTGCTGCTGACTCTCGTTTTCTCTTGTTATTTCATAGTCCAGGTACACATCTCCAAAACTCTGTGATGTGGCTGCATAGAAATGAGATTAACACGTTTAGAGTCCACATAGGTTGAGTATTGGTAGCTGATTAAGTGTTAGTTCATGTGTATATAGTATTATATATTTCAGATTTGATGTAATTCCTTCATGATTGGATATGTAGTCGTTCTATGGTCTTCATTGAAGTGTTTTACTGTTTCATTAGTCATTTGCATTGTAGTTAATTCCATGATTTGTGTAGACGAGTTTATTATGTAGTACGTTTGTCGTGTAGTTTATGGTTGATAATTAGTTTTGCTCTTGGTTTAAAACTGGTTTTGGAGGCCACAAGCCTTATTCATTGTTAATAACTGGACAGTAGTATGATGCTACAGTGAATCAGGGACTGCGTAGGTTGTTAAAATTGGAAATTCGAATTTGTACTTTAGTTTTAGTTAGTTATTAGCTTTAACCAGTTATTATATTATCTCTATGTAATCTCCTCTTTCAAATTAAAAAAAATAACTGAAACAAGATATGAAATTGCAGTAGCTCATTTTTAAAATTGATAATTGCTTGAATGTGTCATTAAGTAATTGAAATAGGCATCTGTTAATTACGTTGGAATATGGTTTAGAAAATTGTAGCATTTGCCTGTTAAATGTTAGCTATGCTCTGAGATCAGTGGGTTCGATATCTCATCCCTTTCACTGGGATTCAAAGCTTTGTCCAACTGGACAGTCGTTAAGCAGGCCTCACATGAAAGGCCCATTTACTGAAACTGAAATACATGCAAGGATTTGGGCGTTCAACTTGGATCACACGTTTGGCCCAAATGGGGCTCATTTAATTGCACTTACAGGGATTTGAGTTCCCGACCCTCAGTTCACCTCGGCTCTTCCGATTGGGCTCATTGGCCCAGCTGTATGGGCCCAGTCCTAAATTTCTTTTCAATGGTTTATTTGATATTTGAAATTTGGGTTTTGGGTTAGGTAGCGGGTTCAAGCTAAAAGGCTTGTCCTTTTGTTTGGACCCGGACTTGAACTTAATGCCCGGATTTTAAAATGTAACTAGTTATGACATTTCCTTTCCTTTTAAAAAAAATAGAAAATATAGTCGCCTTTAGGTTTACTTTTTAAAATGAAACGAGACGAGCCTCGTCCAAGGAAACACAAAAAAAAAATGCAGGGCCCTCGACAAAGGTTTAAAAGTATTTAGAAAATCGGGAAGGGTCGTTTAGCAAATTTCACGACCCTCCCAAAAGATAATAACGCGCTAGACTCTTTTAGACGCGATTCTAATAAAACTACTTTCTTAAATTCGGGTGTGCATTTCATGCGACCCAAATCCAAATCCCAAAACGTTGAATAAAATGTGTTTAGGATTGCGGGTGTATTTCATGTGACGTGATCCAAAGACATGCTTTAAACGACGTTCATCTTTTTCTTTAAAAGAAACACATATTGAATAAAAGCGGTAAAAAGTAAAAATTGGCACATAGGCTCTTTATGTGATAAAATCAGATAATAAGCTAAACACAACAGTTGAGCGACCGTGCTAGAACCACGGAACCCAGGAATGCCTAACACCTTCCCCTGGGTTAACATAATTCCTTACTCGAATTTCAGGTTCGCGGACTGTTAATAGAGTCATCTTTTTCCTCGGTTCGAGATTCAACCGGTGACTTGGGACACCATTAATTTCCCAAGTGGAGACTCTGAATAAATAATAATTAAATCCCATTCCGATTGTCCTTTAATTGGAAAAACTCCTTTACGCCCTTGCGGGTGTACGTGAAAAAGGAGGTGTGACAGCTCTGGCGACTCTGCTGGGGATCGAACCCAGAATCTCTGGTTCAGGGTTCAGAATTCGAGCTTAGAATAATTGTTGTGTTCGGCTTTATCTGATTTTGTTACATGATCTGTGCCTAATGTGTGTTAATTGACTGTTTTTACCGCTTTGATATTATGTGAACTGTATATAAACTGTGCCGAAACCCATCTCCTCTCTGAGTCTTCTAAATCATGAAGAAGGGTGCACTTCGTGTGACTTCTTTTCTGTATAGTGTCTAATTCCCAGTTTAGAACGAGGTTTGGATAAGTTGCAAAGCCGGCGAAGCTTCTATATTCCCGGTATGCTGCCTCCCCCTCGGCTTGAGCTGTCTGCTCAGGTAAGCCAAGTCTAGAACAAACACCCAGGTTCTGAACCTAGAATAACTCAACCTCATGCCGGATCCCTAGTAGGAACGCTTATCTGCATCATGTTGCATTTGACTTAGGGGACTAAACACAGGGGTTGAGTCCCTCTAGGAATAGCAACCTGAAATGAAAAAGACCATCCTGATGCATCCTATTTGTGCTGTGCATTTATTTGTTCCGAACCTGCATGTTGACCGGTTTCTGAATCTCGGGAATGTTGGAAAATTAAAAAAAAAAAGAGGAAAAGAGAGAAATAACAGCTAGGGAGTTAATTGATTATTTTAGAAAAACCCAATGCTCAAACACTGTCGAAACTCTGCCGAAATTTTGAGAAAATGGAAAAGAAAAATGCTTTATTTTTAATAGTCTGTTTTACTAAAAGCAAAAGAAAAATAGAAAAAGAGTCTTTTATTTTTGGAAAATTATTTGTTAAAAAGAAAAAAAAGAAGAAAAGAGTCTTTATTTTAGCCTGGGAAAAATAGGTTGTTTACTGTTTGTTGAAAATGAAAAAAAAAGTCATTATTTTGTCTTGTTTTAAAAAAAAAATAGAAAGGGAAAAATAAAATAGTTTGTCTTACCATGGAAAATGAAAAAAAGAGGTCTTGTTTTCAAAATATAGTTAGTTTCTTTGCCTGAACTACGCGAGTTTGATTCTCACAGGGCGTGAGATACGTAGGCAACCCTCATCGGGTCCAACCTCCCCTTTGCAAAATAGCCAAAAATGTCAAAATTTAATTTTTGTCATAAATAAGTCGGGTGATGCCGTTTTCGTCAAAAATAGCCGAATATTCCCGAAAGGGAGCCCGGAAGGCTAATTTTGCATAAACGGCCCCTTTGGTCATTTTTAGGATTTCGACCGGTTAATCCACACAGCCTTAAAATCTTCGTTTCCAAAGCGCTGAAAGGCCGTGTTTGACGAATCAAGTCTTTCATTTTCATTTGGGAAAGCAAAAATAGTAACTTTGTTTTGAATCAAATAACTTTTACTCTTTTTAATCGCCTTAATAAATGTGCAGGATGAGCACAATTGAAAACAAACCTTTCACCGTCTTTAGTGAGGTCCCCCTCCAGCTCCACATGTGGTGGAACGATTTGAAAAAAAACAGCAACGAAATAGTGGTCAGAATTTTGGGAGGTCTCATCGGTCTACTAAATGCCAGGGCAAGGTCGGATGTCATCGAGGCTTTAATACCATTTTGGGACCCGACCCGTAATGTATTTCGCTTTGCAGATTTTGAGCTTACACCCACGCTGGAGGAAATCGCGGGTTATGCAGGGCTGAACGGAAATCTGAGGGGTCAATATCCGTTGTCACCGAGGCCGGTATCTCCGCACCGATTTCTGGTTTTGTTAAATATCAGCCGGACCGTGCACAATGATGATTTGTCAGGAGGATGCTGTGCTCTTCAGTTCCTATATCAGCGTTATGGTACCCCACGGGGTTTCGAAGAGCCAAATTTGGGACTGACTCATGCTGGAAACAGAAGTAAATGGGAAGCAAGACGCACCTTGGCATTCATAACGACATTCTTGGGAATCATGGTTTGTCCACGAGAAGATAAGAAAATAGAGATAGGTCTTGTGGGAATGGTTGATGTCGCAATCAAGAGGGCTGATAGCACTGTAGTTCCCCTGATCTTATCAAAAATGTACCGAGCATTGACTGTGAGCAAGGAGGGAGGAAGTTTCTTTCAAGGTTGCAATTTATTACTTCAGCTGTGGATGCAAGAACATCTCTGCCACCGAGTGGGGTATATGACCTATGGGCTGACTGGTTTAAGCTGTATTGAAGAATTTGAGAAGCGGGTAACGGGTGTCGTATTCCCCTAGGGTACTGAAGATTGGTTTGTACGACTGAGGTCACTGACGGTAGATCAAATTGAGTGGGCATTCGGGTGGTTACCTGTTACCGAGGTGGTATACATGGCAGCGGGAGAATGTTATATTTTGTTAATGGGTATCCGGAGCATCCAACCATATGCCCCCCATCGAGTACTGCGCCAATTGGGAAGGTTCCAAGTTGTCCCTAAAGATGAAGATTTGAGCAAGCATGTCATCGACTTAAGTCCGAGAGCCACGTTCCTGGAAGATAAAATTCGCAAGTTGTGTAATGAATGCAGATTCCTTGAGCCCAAAACTATGGTACGAAATTTAGCTAAAGGTGAGGTGGACCCAAAGTATAGTGCATGGCTTGGGAAAAGGTTCCAGATCCATCAGAGGCCTGCCAAAAGAGCCCATGTCCAACAATTCACGGATGATTCACAAGAACAATGGGGTTGGCTAGCAAAAGAAGAAAGTTACAGGGCAGAAATAGGCAAACTAAAACAACAGATTGAGAACCTGCAATTTGAAAACAATGTGCAAGTCGCCACCGAGCAGGGAGAAAAGAACAGGTTGGCCCAAGAAAATGAGGCGCTTAGGGACCAAATCCAACAAATGAGAACAACCGTTGATAAACAACCGATGAGCCAGTCGGATGAGCGTTTGATAAAGGGGTTGAGAAATGAAATCAGAGAGTGCCGGGATGAGTTAGAAAAATCCAAGGGTACTATAGTAGGGCTCAAGGCACAGTGGGCAAAAAGAACAGAAGAACGCACCCATTACTTGCAACAACTGAAGAAGGATTATGAAAAGACCGTTGCTAGTCTGAAAAGAAAGGTGGTCACCTTTGAGGATAAAGCAGCTAAGCAAGCTAAAGCTTTTGAGACCGAAAGTGGATATTGTTATGATTTACTGGCCTGAATGGAGGTAGAGACACAACAGTTGCAGGATCAGCACCTTCAGGATTCTCGTGTGTTGGAGGCTCGAAATAATCAAATAAGGCGATTGCTTATAGAAAAAGGTCGAACAAGAGAAAGGATTGAGACCATTGCCCATGCCATCCTTAGGAGATGCCAGGCATGTGAAGACATGACCCGCACTACTTTCTTCTCGGCAGTGATGATTTATGTCAAGCGAACCATGTATGAGCTGGAGCAACTTGAAAGGGATTTGGCACCTAAGCCCGCGGCGAGGCCGAACGATGCCCCACGGACACCCACTTTTGAAGCACTAATGTATTCATAGATCGAGTCTGTAATTTCCATTTTAGAGTTTGTTGTTTGTCAGTCTGTTTTCTTTTTGCATCCAAGCATGCTAGTATGTTCGGAGTCTGTATTCGAGTTCAGTTGAAGTCTGTTATTTTCCATTTCAAAATGTTTAGTTTGTAATAGAATGTTGTGGTAATGAAAAACTTGAAAAATTCCCAAAAAATGTTCCTTTATTTTAACACTTATTTTCATGAACTACGCTTGGTCTGATTCGTGCGGGGTCATGATACGTAGGCAATCTCTATAGGATTCGACCGTAACTAAATGAAAAGAGAAATAAAGAAAGAAAACAAGAGAGGAAGGAAGAATAAGAAAAGAAAAGAGCGGAAAAACAAGAAAGGGACAGAATGCAGAAAGAAAAGAAAAGAGAAAAGAAAACAAAGAGAAAGCTTACAGTTGGAACTAAGAAAATGCCGGGATGACGCATGCGGTCGAGCAAATGCATAATAGAAATGGTTAACTGTATAGGTGCATTCATGCCCAATGTGCGGTTATCCAATCTATTGAAACCTAATCGCTAATGAAATTATTGTCAACATGTGTAAGTTCAGGCAGGTGGTTAGTTGATTGGCAGTTCTGGCAACTCACCCGTACAACACCCGGTCGAAAGATAAAGTAAACATGACAGGACAGGATTCGTATACCACTATTGTGGATCCTTCAAATGAAGTTGAGGTAACAGATGTGGGTGCTATGAAAGAAGAGATGCGGAAATTGAAAGCGCAAATGGCTGAAATGCATCGGGCATGGTCTTAGGGGCATCCGACACCACTATACCCCGCTAATTCATCTTACATCCCACCTCTGGCTCAGGCTTAGGAGACCACTACTCCCCATGCATCTTCAGACTTCCCCTATCACACCCAGGGCTATGGTACTACTTCATATGCTCCTCCAGCTCCACCACCCAAACAGAACCCTCCCCCACCCATGGTTCTAGTCTTTGTGGTACCTCCCCCAGCCACATTACATAGATCGCCAGTGAGCCGCTATTCCAAGATCACGACACCCAATATGACCCTCCCGAACCCACTTTTAAAGTGTCGGAGCCATATACCTATACACCACATTTTGAGATCCCGGGAGAAGTTGAGAAACCGGTTAAGAATGAGGAACAGGAGGAAGTGATTCGTAAAGTCAAAAGCTTGGAGCAATCCTTCAGGAACATGCATGGTTTAGGCAACCAAGTCAGTGTTGCGTACAAAGATTTGTGCCCTTTCCCGCATGTCCAGTTGCCCGCAGGTTTCAAAATGCCCAAGTTTGATTTGTACGAGGGACATGGCGACCCGGTGACCCACCTCCGAGGTTTCTGCAGTAAAATGAGAGGAGCTGGGGGGAAGGATGAATTGTTGATAGCCTATTTCGGTCAAAGTCTGAGCGGGTCCGCATTGGAATAGTACACGAGACAGGACACCGGACGATGGTATACATGGGATGATTTGGCACAAGCGTTCATTGGCCATTTTCAGTATAACCTTGAGATAGTCCCCGATCGTCTGTCATTGTTGAAGTTGGAAAAGAAACCCGCAGAGAGTTTTAGAGAATTTGGTTTCCGCTGGAGGGAACAGGCAGCAAGAGTTGATCCTCCGATGAGGGAGAGTGAGATGGTAGACTATTTCCTGCAGACGTTGGAGCCGACCTATTTTGGTCATCTGGTGACATCCGTTGGAAAATCATTCAATCAAGTGGTAAAAATGGGAGCCATGATTGAAGAGGGATTGAAGTCTAACAAAATCTTGAGTTATTCGGCATTGAAAGCAACTACCCAGGCCATCCAAAGCAGTACTGGTGGTGTACTCGGAAAGAAGAAGAAGGAAGAAATTGCCACAGTTTAAGCTAGTACTTGGTCCAGGCCTAACAACCCTCCGCCCTACTACAACCAACCCAGACCCCACCATCCAAATTACCAGTATACCCCATATGGCCCACCACAACATTACTATCCACCACCAGAACCACACTTTTCTGTCCACCACGCCCAGACATACACTCAGCCTCCGGCGCACCCGTAATGGCATGCATCGGCTCCCCAAAACACATATCCACCCCCACAAAACACCTATCCACCTCCCAAAACAAATAGACCAGGAACCAGCTTCCGCTTAAACCAAGCTTTTAGAAGTGAGAAGGCCCCGAACAGAAAAACATTTACTCCATTGGGAGAATCTTACACCACTCTCTTCCATAGATTGAAACAATTGGGAATGTTGACCCCAATTGATCCCAAAGCACCAAACCCTCTTCCCAGAAACCTGGACCATTCTGTTAGCTGTGAGTATTGCTCAGGGATGCCGGGACACGATACTGAAAAATTTTAGAAATTGAAAAACGCAGTGCAGGAACTCATTGATAATCGCCGTATTGAAGTACAGGTTCCGGAGGCTCCGAACATTAATCAAAACCCGTTACCAGCGCATCAGGAGGCCAATATGATCGAACTGATACATAAGGGGATAGAGCCTAAAAAGCCCTCGCAGACGGTCATGATGATCCGTTCTACTGAAGCCAAGGTCAAAGGAAAAACAGTTAGTGCAAAGCCATCGGTTCATCCAAAAGAGATAAAAGATAAGCCAGTGTTGGTAATAGGAAAAAGGCCATTTATTGCTGCAAAGAAGCCAGAGCCAGTCAAGTTAGTAGTACCAGGGTCATCATCTGCACCCGTGGTTGTTGTGAAAGGGGCCTACATAGAACCAGTTGTCATAAAGCCGGTAGTCCAATTACCCGTGGTTGATAGCAAAGCTGTGCCGTGGAAATATGAAAAGGTAGTGGTGACACACAAAGGAAAGGAAATTGAGGAAGAAAGTTGTGAAACACAGGGATTAACTCGGTCGGGACGTTGTTTTGCTCCCGAAGAGTTGAGAAAGGCTAGGGGCGCTAAAGACAATCCAATGCTAGTCAAGAAAGCTGTGACGGAAGAAGAGGCAGAGGAATTTCTGAAAAAGATGAAGGTGCAGGATTATTCCATTGTTGAACAACTGAGAAAAACACTGACCCGGATCTCGTTGTTATCATTATTGATCCACTCTGATGAGCATTGCTGAGCTTTGACAAAGATATTGAATGAAGCTCATGTACCCGACAAAATTTCAGTGAACCATCTGGAGACAATTGCCAACAAGATCTTTGAAGTAAACAGGGTAACATTTTCTGATGATAAATTGCCTGTGGAAAGCACAGAACACAATAAAGCTCTCTACTTGACGGTCAAGTGTGAAGATTCAATAGTTACTCGGGTGTTGATCGATAACGGGCCAAGTGCTAATATTCGTACGTTGTCTACACTAAACAAGTTGAAAATTGATGACGATAGAATCCACAAAAATAGTGTTTGTGTTCGAGGGTTCGACGGAGGGGGAACAGACACAGTGGGGGATATTATACTTGAATTGACTATTGGCCCAGTCGAGTTCGCTATGGAATTTCAGGTGTTGGACGCTGCAGTGTCTTACAATCTTTTGTTGGGTCGACCATGGATCCACGCGGCCAAAGCAGTACCTTCCACACTGCACCAAATGGTCAAGTTCGAGTGGGACAGACAAGAAATCGTGTTACATGGGGAAGATCCCACATGCGCTGTAAGTGATGCCATTATGCCCTTTATAGGAACTGATGATGATAAGGGACCATGGGTTTATCAGGTCTTCGACACGATCCCAGTGAACAGAGTGCCGGAGGGTAAAAGCATTCCGCGTCCCAGGGTGGCAGCTGCGACCGTCATGGTAGTATCAGAAATGCTGAGTAATGGGTTCGTGCCAGGAAAAGGTCTGGGGGTTGAGCTTCAGGGCATTGTTCAACCTGTTTCTTTGCCAATAAATCTGGACACCTTCGGACTGGGGTTCAAGCCAACATCGGCAGATGTCAGAAGAGCTCATAAATTGAAAAAGAAAGCTTGGGTTCTTCCCAAGACGATTCCACGCCTGTCCAGGTCCTTCGTCAGGCCGGGTGTCAGAAAGCAGTTATTGGAAAAAGTGTCGGGCCCACTGATTGGGGCAGAGGGGAACTTGGATAAGGTGTTCGAGAGGGTATTTGCTGAAGTAAACATGGTTGAGGCCGGTGAAGGGTCGAGCAAAGCAGATATATAGTACATCGGACCACGTGCTAAAGTCAACAATTGGAAAGTTATTCCTCTTCCAATTCGGAGGGAGGCGTGGTAGTGGGCTTTGTTTCCTTTTTTTTGTTCACCTAGATTATTCCAGGGCTTGTAATCCAGCTACTATGTTCCGTCCGTTTGGATGAGTCAAAACCTTGTTATCTTTACATTCAATGAAATGCAATTCTTCTCTTTTCTTCGTTCCTAATTTTGTTTCCATTTTTTTACAGTTCTTGTTATGCTGATATCAATGACATGACATGCATAAGGAATCTTCGGCCCAGTTTTAAAAGCCAATCTAACTCAGAAATAATAATACAAGAAATAGAGTGTGATGATGAGGTGGAATGTGACGATGACTAGGCATATGAGGAAATTAGTAAAGAATTAAGTCACTTTAAAGAAAAACCCAAACCTAACCTAAATGACACAGAAGCAGTTAATCTAGGGGACCAAGACAATATTCGCGAAACTAAAATAAGTGTTCATCTGGAGTCACCACTCAAGGAGGAGATAATTAAAGTATTTTTCGAATACAAGGATGTTTTTGCATGGTCGTATGATGACATGCCAGGTCTCAGTACCGATTTAGTGGTTCACAAACTGCCCACTGATCCGGCACTCCCTCTTGTCAAGCAGAATTTGAGAAAGTTCAAAACGGACATAAGTGTAAAGATCAAAGAAGAGATTACCAAGCAATTTGATGCAAAGGTCATTCGGGTTACGCGGTATCCCGCCTGGTTAGCTAATGTCGTGTCGGTGCCAAAGAAAGACGGCAAGACCAGGGTGTGTGTCGATTATCAGGATCTTAATAAGGCAAGTCCAAAAGACAATTTCCCACTGACGAACATCCACATATTAATTGATAACTGTGCCAAACATGAGATTGGTTCTTTTGTGGATTGTTACGCGGGTTATCATCAGATTATAATGGACGAAGAAGATGCAGAAAAGACGGCATTCATCACGCCGTGGGGAACGTACTATTATCGGGTCATGCCGTTTGGTTTGAAAAATGCTAGGGCAACTTATATGAGGGTAATGACTACAATATTCCATGATATGATACACAAGGAAATCGAGGTGTACGTGGATGATGTGATCGTGAAGTCTAGACAGCAGTTTGACCATGTCAGGGATTTGAGGAAGTTCTTTCAAAGGCTTCGCAGGTACAATCTTAAGCTCAATCCTGCAAAATGTGCTTTCGGGGTGCCATCTGGAAAGTTGTTGGGATTTATAGTCAGCCGGCGGGGTATTGAATTAGACCCGTCGAAGATCAAAGCTATTTAGGAATTGCCAGACAAAACTGAGGTGATGAGTTTGTTAGGAAGATTGAATTATATCAATAGGTTCATTGCTCAGCTCACGATAACTTGTGAGCCGATTTTCAAATTGTTAAAGAAAAATGCTGCAGTCAAATAGACTGATGAATGTCAGGAGGCTTTTGATAAGATAAAGGGGTATTTGTCGAACCCACCCGTGTTGGTCCCGCCAGAATCAGGACAGCCTTTGATTCTATATCTGACAATTTTGGATAATTCGTTCGGCTGTGTACTGGGGCAACATGATGCTACGGGCAGGAAGGAGCAGGATATCTATTATCTCAGCAAGAAGTTCACATCTTACGAGGTTAAGTATACTCATCTGGAGAGGACGTGTTGCGCCCTAACTTGGGTGGCACAAAAGTTGAAACATTATTTGTCGTCCTACACTACCTACCTCATATCTCGCTTGGACCCATTGAAGTATATTTTTCAGAAGCCTATGCCCACAGGGAGGCTTGCAAAGTGGCAGATCCTACTTACAGAGTTCGACATTATCTATGTGACACGGACTGCGATGAAAGCACAGGCATTAGCTGATCATTTGGCTGAGAACCCCGTCGATGAAGATTACGAACCTTTGAAAACTTATTTCCCTGATGAAGAGGTGATTCACATTGATGAATTGGAACAAGTTGAGAAGCCGGGATGGAAAATTTTCTTTGATGGGGCTACAAATATGAAAGGCGTGGGAATAAGAGCGGTACTTATTTCTGAAACAGGTCAGCACTACCCTGTTACAGCTCGGCTTCGTTTCTACTGTACGAACAACATGGCAGAATATGAGGCGTGTATATTGGATTGAGATTAGCTGTAGATATGGGTGTACGGGAAGTCTTGGTCATGGGTGACTCGGACCTACTGGTACATCAAATTCAAGGAGAGTGGGAAACACGGGATTTGAAGCTTATACCATACCGACAATGTTTGCATGAGCTTTGTCAGCGGTTTCAATCTATAGAGTTCAGGCACATTCCAAGGATTCATAATGAGGTTGTCGATGCTTTGGCTACTTTGGCGTCGATGTTGTATCATCCGAATAAGGTTTATGTTGACTCATTGCAGATTCAGGTCCGTGATCAGCATGCTTACTGTAATATGATAGAAAAGGAACTCGACGACGAGCCGTGGTTCCATGATATCAAAGAATACATTAGGATGGGAGTATATCTGGTACAGGCCACCGATGATCAGAAAAGAATGATTCGGCGATTGGCAAACGGGTTTTTCTTTAGTGGAGGAGTGTTGTACACAAGAACTCCATACCTCGGGTTGTTGAGATGCGTGGACGCAAGACAGGCCACATCTATCATGACTGAGGTACAGAGTTTGAGGACCGCATATAAGTGGGTACGTTCTGGCAAAAAAGATTCTCCGAGCAGGTTATTATTGGCTCACTATGGAGCGGGATTGTATCAGTTTTGTGCGTAAATGTCATTAGTGCCAAGTGCATGGAGATTTGATTCATTCTCCACCATCAGAACTACATACGATGTCTGCACCATGGCCTTTTGTTGCATGGGGCATGAATGTTATTGGGCCAATTGATCCAGCAGCGTCAAATGGGCACAGGTTTATTCTGGTAGCTATAGACTATTTTACCAAATGGGTGGAAGCTAAGACGTTCAAGTCTGTGACTAAGAAAGCTGTGGTCGACTTTGTGCACTCAAATATCATCTGTCGGTTTGGGATTCCGAAGGTAATCATCACGGATAATGGGGCTAATCTTAATAGTCATTTGATGAAGGAGACATGTGAGCAGTTTAAGATTACCCATAGGCATTCTACTCCATACCGTCCCAAGGCAAATGGTGCGGTTGAAGCAGCCAATAAGAATATAAAGAAAATACTCCGGAAGATGGTTGAAGGGTCTAGACAGTGGCATGAGAAGTTACCTTTTGCATTGTTAGGGTACCGCACCACCATTCGTACCTCAGTGGGGGCGACTCCTTATTCATTGGTGTATGGCACGGAGGCAGTAATACCTGCAGAGGTGCAAATCCCGTCTCTGCAAATCATCACGGAGGCTGAGATCGATGATGATGAATGGGTGAAAAGTCGCCTTGAGCAGTTGAGTTTGATTGACGAGAAGAGATTGGCATCAGTGTGTCATGGTCAACTGTACCAGCAAAGAATGACAAGAGCGTACAACAAGAAAGTGCGTTCGAGGAAGTTTGAAGTCGGACAGGTAGTGCTGAGACGTATTTTGCCTTATTGGGCTGAAGCAAAAGGAAAATTCGCCCCAAACTGGCAGGGGTCATTTGTTGTAACCAGAGTGTTGTCTAATGGTGCACTATATCTGACAGACATAGAAGGAAAATGTGTAGAAATGGCCATCAATTCCGATGCGGTCAAGAGATACTATGTATGATTCTTTATTCTGAATGTACTTGTTTGTATTTGGCACCATTTAAAGATTGAAATGACGAAGACATTTTGTTCTGCTATCCAAACACTTTATCCCTTGTTATCCCCTTTGAGCCTTAATTGTTTTCGTTCATACCCCTCTTTCGGAATCAACGGCACAATCATGAAACGCAGGTGCCAGATATCAAAAAAGGGGAAAAAGAAAAAGAAAAAAAAGAAGAAAGAAAAAGAAAGAAAAGAAAGGAAAAGAAAGAAAAGAAAGGAAAAATGAAGAAGGAAAAAAAAAGAAAAACAGAAAGAAAGAAGAGAAACATAACAACTTAGTCTCTATGAAGTGAACTACGTTCGACTTGATCCCGAAAGGATACGTAGGCAGCCTCTCTGAGGTTCAGTCATACCAAAATAAAAATCCAAAAGTCCCCGAGCAAGAAACTGGGACAGAAGTTGTGGTTTGTTGGGAGAAATTGGATTCCGAAAGTTGTAGTTTCAACCCATTTTGAAATTATTTTGAGCCTTTTATACCCTTCTTTCTAACCCATCCAAAAGCCTACATTACGGTCCAAAGAAAGACCTTCTGATCAATTTTTAGAAATGCCAAGTCAAGCAGGTAGAGGTAATTCATAACAGGGGTAACATCCTGATTCAAGCAGAAAAAAATATAAAATAAAATATAAAAAAAATAAAATAATACAATAAAATAAAAAAAATAAAATAAAAAAATGAGAGAGTCTTATTGGTGAAAATCTTCACAGGCACCGTAAGGCGACGGGACCTGAGAGAAAATAAAAATGAGAGAGTCTTAGTGGTGAAAACCTCGCGGGCACCTTGAGGCGAAAGTGAGTTGAGAAATGGTCAATTAATAAAGGTCCGTCGGTGAAAAACTGTTCCGTGGCACCGCCAGATAAACAGGGTTAAGGTTTGGTTAAGGTAATCAAGTGATGGAAGTTCTGAGCAATGAAGTATGGCAACTGAAAGCTGGTTAGTTGGACAGATTGGGCCGGTTAGTCCGAAATGCATGTCATGATCATTGATGCCAGCTGTTCCGGTCAGATAAGTTTCTTTTCTTTTTCCTTGTTTTTTTACAGTCATCTGGTTTTAGATTCTTCTTATCCTTAATCCATAAAATCATTTCATTTCATTTTCTTTTTGGGGGTTTTGTCTGTCTAAGATGTTCCAATGTCAGTTTTGTTCAATGCAAAGGGGAAAGGATTTCAAAGCTCACTACCAGCTCCCGAAAATGGTAAAACAATATGTGGCCAGAGCATGTCAACAACACCATGTCGTAAAGTGGAATAGGGGAAGTCGCCGGAAGTTTCATCGGTGGACTAATTGGGAAATGTTGTGGGAAATGTAAAGTTTCATGCAAAAAGGGTCGGAAAAGTGAAACAACAGCATGGGTACAAAACATTCAGGTTGTCAAAGGTTGGGGAATGAGGAAGGTCAGTCAGAAAGTCAAGCGGTTCAAGGTCAGTTCGAGGAAGCCAGTCAACACAAAGCAAGCCAGTGGAAGGATTTTGCAGCAAGAATGCCATCAATTAACCACCATTTTAAACTAACAAAATTTGCTTTGATTGAAACAGGGGCAGAAAAGTTGTTTGTTCAAGAGGAATTCTCCGTGAGGGAAAAGCAAGAAGTAATCAGGTTTGACTGCAAGTAAGGTACGGTTAAAACACAGGATAATGAGGAGTAACATAGGAATGTAGTGTAGTCTCAAAGCTTGCATGTTTAGGACAAAAGATTTTAGTTCTAAAGTGGGGAGCCCGCCCCTATAACAAGGGAATACATTTCAGTCTTTAATTTTAAGTTTTGAAGTGGGGAGCCCGCCTCGATAACAAAGGAATACATTTCAGTCTTTAATTTTATGTTTTGAAGTGGGGAGCCCGCCCCGATAACAGAGGAATACATTTCAGTCTTTAATTTTATGTTTTGAAGTGGGGAGCCCGCCCCAATAACAGAGGAATACATTTCAGTCTTTAAATTTTAAGTTTGGTCAGTCTTTAAACTTTATGTTTTGAAGTGGGGAGCCCGCCCCGATATCCATTTTCGCATCTGAATGGTGTTACTTGTGCGAGACGATGCAACTACGATGAAGACTGCAATGATGGTTGGGTTTGCAACAAATGTAGATGGGATGTTATAACTAGTAAATACATCTGTGGCCCTTTCAATTCACTTCCCTCTGCACCTATATATTAATATGGGATGCAATAAGTTGGTACGTTGCATGCAATAATATTGTACTATTATATTGCATGCTTTAAATAAATAGAAGTTCTAAATCTATGGCTAGTTGTGCATGCAGTCTAGCCAGATTTCGTGTACATGCTAGAATATTGTAAAATGGTTCCACTTTTCATCTGTGAAAATCAGTGGACTGGCTGCTATCTTTGTGTAATATTGTTGGTTGTGCTAATAAACATTAGTGTGAAATGTGTGTTTTATTATGATAGGTATTCTATTTATCATAGCTATTGTGGTAAAATTCAATGGAATTTTTGAATTGAAAGATAGGTTACTACTTATATCAACACGTACAGAAAACAGTGGAGGTGGATATAAACCTAATTTCCTCCTAATCCAAAACTGTTCAGATTAGTCAATGGAAGATTACTATAGAGCAGATCGAGGCGGATCCAGGATTTTAGATTTATGGGTTTCTATAAAAATTTCAAGTTAATATACAATTCTAACGGGATGAACGGACTTGGTTCTAAGTTAAAATATATTTTTATACATTTAATAAATTTTTCAATACAAATTCCAGACAAAAAATTACTGGATTTACGGAACCCGTAGCTATTCAACTGAATCCGCCCCTGCTATACAGGGAAAATGCGACTTCTCCATTACATCAAGAGCGTACAATTAGTTTCAAAAAAATCGTAATTAAAAATTTACACTTGTATATAATAACAAAAATTAATCGTTTTCAATACAGAAAGTCATGACCTTTTTTGGTCGAATTCGGAAACTGGTAGCCCGATTTGATATATTAAGTTGGAATTTTTACCTCAGTCCTGCTATAACTTAACAACCAAAAAGCTCTGCGTCGAACTTCAGCCCCTTCGAGTTGGTCACGGGGTAACAACCTCTGATGCCCCACACCATTGCGACAGGAGGGGGCTTGCCCATCAGCCTACTTTGCCAAGAGGTGATAGGAGCGCAACGACCTTAGCCCAAACCTACTTAAACAACCTAAAGGCTTTAGCAAAGGTTAACATACACCTTATTTATTTTTGTCACGACTCAAAAATCGACCCGGTCGTAATGGCGTCTATCGTGAAACTAGACCAGCTGACACAACTCCCGAATCTACCATTATTCAATAAAAGTTATTTTTATACCATTTATTAATCAATAATCTCGTGGTATAAATTTAAAAGAAAAGTGCGAAATAATTACACAAGCCCGATATCGGGGTGTCACTAGTCATGAACATCTACTAAAATCTGAATACAACAAAAAGTCTGAAAATGTACTAAATACAGTCTAATAAAAATTAATGAGCTATGTAATAGTCATGACCCAAGTTAGCTTATCTGTAGTTAGTTATTAGTAGTTACCTGTAATTAGTAGTTAATGGTTAGTTAACTGCAATTAGTTGTTAGGCAGTTATATTAGGTACTACTATAGCTTGTACAGTACAATTTATTTTTTGGAGAGCTATCAGAAAAAACTTCTTTCTCTCTTCTCTATTTCTTCTCTCTGTAACAGAGATTATCATTTTCAGATCCACAAAATTGACATGGTATCAGAGCGTATAGACGATTTAATCTAAAGGGTTTCACTGAGAATTGTTGAAAACAAGATTCGTCATTTGTTTCTCAAATTTTTAGCCGGAAACGTCAATTGCTCGCCGGAATTCTAAACAGTCATGGCCGGAGACGAAGCTACCAGTCGTATAGAGGAAGTAACGAATCAATCGACAGTGATGATAGATCATAATCATCCAATGTATTTACATCCATCAGACACACCAGGAGCATTGGCACTTGGTTTTCAGCTACAAGGAATGGAAAATTACACGATCTGGAGCCAAGCTATGGAAGTTTCGTTACTAACACGGAACAAACTAGGGTTTATCGATGGTTCAGTGATGCGTGACACTTATGGAGACACTCATACAAATCTATGGGATCGCTGCAATGCTATTGTGAAGTCGTGGATAATGCACAATATGAGTCATGATTTGCTGAGTGGAGTATTTTTCCGGTCAAGTGCATATGCAATTTGGTCGGATCTTAAGGAACAATTTGATAAGGCTAATGCATCGCGAATGTATTACTTGCACAGAGAGATTTTTTCATTAACACAAGGTACATCTTCTGTTTCAGTTTACTACTCGAAATTGAAAGATTTATGGGATGAATATGACTCGATTATGCCTCCCCCTATTTGTTGTGATAAGTCGAAGAAGTTCATTGAACGACAGGAGTATCAATATTTGTGGTAATTTTTAATGGGATTAAACGATGGCTATAGTCAAGCTCGTAGCCAAATTATAATGAATCTAAAATTCCAACTATCAATCAAGCCTATGCTATGATCCTTCAGGATGAAAGTCAAATACTAATAGCAGGTGGTGGTTATAGTGCTGAGTCCATTGATCCTACTGCCCTATTCAGCTCTAAACTTGGTCAAAAACAAAGGAGGAACTTCAATGTTGAATGTGACTTCTGTCATTTAAAAGGTCATACTAAGGAGGAATGTTACAAGCTGATGAAATGTTATTACTACAATAAAAAGGGACATTTGAGGGCCAATTGTTATAAACTGATAGGGTATCTTGCAGATTTTAAGCCTAAAAACGAGCTAATATGGTTGGAAGTTCAAATAATCAACCAATCCCATCTTCATCAGTCATGATGACACAAGAGCAACATTTGGGACCTGTGCAGGGATTCACTTATGAACAACATAATCATCAGGGACAACAAACCTTAGGGCCTCTGCAAATGTTCACTCTTGAGCAATATGGTCAGATTCTAAGTCTGCTAAACAAGGCATCAATCTCTGAATCATCTGCCAGTGCACACATGGCAGGTAATGTTTCTTATGAACCAAATACTGATGAGAAATGGATAGTAGATACTGGAGCTACAAATTATATAGTTGGTAATGAACAACTTCTGCTTGATAAATTTAGTAGGTAATGCAGGAAATTTACAGACACATGTTGGTAGTTGTTAATTAGATGGAGGTGATACTATTAACAATGTCTTGTGTGTACTAGCTTTCAAGTTTAATCTCTTGTCTATGTTTCAACTGACAAAAGCTTTAAACTGTTGTGCTGCATTCTTTTCAAATTTCTGCATATTTCAGGATCTCTTCACTGGAAGGGTGAATGAGATTGGTAAGGAGGAAGAAGGACTGTATATGCTGTATTTACAAAGGAGAAACAAGAATAAAACTAGATCATTGGTGATGGTTGCCTGTAGGAATGAAACTGAGTTGTGGCAAAAGAGAATGGGACATGTTCCAATTCAAGTTCTCAAGAAAATTCCTAGTATAAATAGAAGTAGTAAAGTAGAAATAAGCCAACGTGGTATTTATTCTTTAGCCAGGCAAGCTAGGACTTCTTTCTCAGTTAGTAACAATAAAGCAGACAATGTCTTTGATTTGATACACATGGATATTTGGGGACCATATAAAGTTCCTACATATAATGGAAAGAGATATTTTCTCACAATGGTTGATGATCATTCTAGATGGATTTGGATTTTCTTATTACATCTTAAGTCTGATGTTATTACAGTACTGAAGAATTTCATTGTTATGGTAAAAACTCAGTTTGGTAGAATGGTCAAATGCTTTAGGTCAGACAATGGTTCTGAATTCTTTAACCATAATTGTGCAACTATGTTTCAAATGTATGGAATTATACATCAAAGTTCCTGTCCACACACTCCTCAACAAAAGTGAATGATAGGAAAATAATAAGAGCAAGATATATAATGAATTTGAAATGCTTTGATTGAAATTCATAATCGTTCGAGACATCAGAGCTCTTTTGGGAAGTAAAGACAATGCAGAAAGGAAAAACAACTAAGAAAATAAAGATGCGATGCATGATGCTCGTTCAGCCTTGCTACCCCGAAGATGTCCGGGCACTGGTGGTCCGTTCTCGGTGCTCGTTCTCGCATTCTCGCATCATTTTGCGCAGTTGATTGTATTTAACCTTTGCTACAGTCTTTTCATCAATAAGCCTATGACCATGGACAAACCCTGGGTGACCCAAACCAATGTGATCATCCTCCAACCAACCCAAATAGGGCGGCACACATCCGGCATGATACCTATCTGGTTCGAGGAATTCCCTTCCCAAAACAAGCTTGCAGTGCCACATGTGCTGAGCTTGACACCTGTGTGGGCTATCATCATCCTAAAAGTAGGCTCTGAAGTGACTCATCTTGTCGACCCTTGGTATGATTTGTTTCCTCCCTGCTTGTCTCATAGCTCGGAGAGGGACATAAGGGTAAGTTCTTCTCAAGCCAATGAGTATAAGGAACGCTACATCCCGAGATCGAACAATAAATTCCCCAGTTGGGAACCACTCATATATCCATTGTACATGCTCTTCTTTCAGATTCTCAAGCAGCTCTACCCATCCACTGGCGTCTTCTGGCTGAGCAAACATATTGGGCATAAAGTTCATTCGCTTTGGGTGATGAAAAGCTATATGGTCATCCCAATCCCTGCGTATGATTTCCTGTCTGTAGTCGCATTTCTGAAGGTGTTCTATGAGCCAAAGTTGAAGTAACAAGTTACACCCTTCAAAGTGCGGGGCTCCTTGTTGACACTTTTCCAAAGCCCGATATACTTCAGCAATGATCATGGGTACTATGCTGAAAGTTTTCCCATCAATACCCTCCATTAAAGTCTTGGTCACCATGGCTAGTCTGGTGTGGATCCTAGCCTTCTTCATAAGGAAAATTATCATGCCCAAGAAGCAAAACATGAATACAAAGACCCTTCTATGTATGTGTACCAAAGAAGTGAGGGCAAACTCGTCCATGTAGGTGCGATAGGACTTGTTGTGGCCATATCTCTCGTCCAAGAAGTCAAATGGTATGTAGGAGTCCTTCAAGCAAGAGAGGTCGGGATTTTTCTTGAGTCCCATCATCTTAAGAAAGCCTCTACTTTTGCGGTTTTCCAGCATAAGCAAACCTGGAGTCTCCCAGGGGATACCAGCTAGGCCCCCTATCTCTTCTAGCAAAGGGGTCATTTCCAAGTCTCCGAAGTGGAACACTGATCGATCACTCTCCCAAAACAAAGTGGCAGCCTCAATGATCTTGTTGTTGGGCTGGATTTCCAGAAGTGTGGCCAAATTCCCTAAGTATTTGCGGACGAGTGTCTGCTCACTGGAGTGAAGATCTCCCCACCGATTCAGCAGCCTTGGATGAATGTTGGATACCATACCGAATCTGGGTACCTCGTGCCTCATTTTCTGCAAAACAAAGTGTTAGGCCCTTAACCCCACCAGACTCGACTATTTGAATCAATAATTAGAAAAAGGCATTTAGTTCTCCAAATAAATGCACATAACGTGGAGGTGTCCGTTTGGGTTTCAGGAAACCCGATGGACTTTGGTTTAGGCTATCTTAAGGAGTCATTATGTGGACAACATAACTGACTCGGCTAGGGTTGACCATGATGCATGAACAGTTTCAAAGGAACATGGTTTCTACTTTTGAAGTGCTAGACAAGGTACCCTTGAGCGGACAACTCAAGAGGGAAAGGTGCGGAACCGTCGACTACACCGTTGATCGACTGGTTTTACCGCAAATATGCCTTTGCCACATTTAGGGGGTTTATAATATCGGAAGGGTGCAACCACTCATTATAAGCGTTGCTATAGGATTTGTTTTGGCACGAGTGGAATATGATGTTGAGGAATGCAGTTATAACAATGAGACAAATTGCATGTATTTTCACGTTCATAAAGTAAAGTTTACAATAAATGCTCAGTAATTACAATAGAATTGAAATAATAAGGCAGTAGAAAAAAAAATTAAAAGGAAAGAAAAACATGAAGAGCCAAGTTAGTAAAGAGTAAAGAGTCACCTAAGCTTTCATCTTCACCCAAATAGTAGAAGGAAAATAGTAAAGACTGCCTTCGCGAACGCGTAGGCACAAGGTTCCACAACCTCGCAAACACGGGAGCTCCTTTGCGAATGCGAAGCGTTAATTCCTCACCATCCCTAGCTCATCTTCGCGAACGCGAGACCCCATTCGCGAACCCGAAGAAGGAAACTAGAACTGACTGCTGCAACATTTTTATGCAATTTCTAAGTTCCAAAAATGACCCGTTGAGCATCCGAAACACACCCGAGGCCCTCGGGGCCTCAACCAAACATGCAAACCAATACTAAAACATCATTCAAACTTGTTACAATCTACGGAATGCTCAAAACAACATCAAACACCAATTAAACAACGGATTCAAGCCTAAATCTCCAAAAACTCTCAAATTACACTTTCGATCAAAAAGTCTATCAAACCTCATCCGAATGACCTAAAATTTTGCAAGCACGTCACATTCAACACTATGGAGCTACTCCAACTTCCGGAGTCCCATTCCTACCCTGATATCAAAATCTCACTATCGAACCGGAAACTTCAAAATTTTGACTTTCGGCATTTCAAGCCTAAATAAGCTACGAACCTCCAAAATACAATCCGAACACGCCCCTAAGCCCGAAACCACCCAACAGAGCTAACGGAACCAACGTAATTCCATTCCGAGTTCATCTTCATACTGCTCCGACTATGGTCCAAATTCTAAAGCTTATGCTCTCATTTAGGGACTAAGTGTCCCAAAACACTCTAAAACTCAAAACCAAACATCCCGGAGAATCAAAATAGTAGAAACAAACACAGGGAAAGAAATTTTTAGGGGATCGGGGCGTTAATTTTTAAAATGACCAGCCGGGTCATTACAGTTAAAGACTATTCCCAAATGCAAATTTTGCAGAGCCAAAAAATTTGAATACGAATCACTGACATTCTATTGTCGCAAAGGCACTATTAAGCTAGACTCACATCAAGTACCTCAAGAGTTAAGAAATCTATATCTAGAAAATACTGAAGAATCAAAGTATTTTCGATCCTACATAAGAACATACAATAATATATTTGCGTTCACATCCCTGGGAGTAAGCTATGACAAAGAGCTGGCAAAGAGGAATAAAGGTATTTACACATTTCGAGTCTAGGGAGAAATATATCATTTCATAAATGACTTGATACCAAGTAATGAAAAAGGAAAAATCTACAATTATATTTCTATGATAATGAAAATAAAGTGAGCAATCGAATGGCATATTCCAATAAATTGAACGAGTGTACTGTGAAAAATTTAATGGAAATATTAAAAATCAATCCTTACTCTACATTTTTGAAATCCCTAATAAATATCCCACAATTATAAGATTTCTACATTGCACTTAAGTGTGATGCTGGTCTAGATCAACGAATATACAATCTACCAACTACGTCGGAAGTGGCAGGGATATATGTAGAACAAGATACCAATAATTGTATCCCTACACCACATATCTGAATATATACAAAAAGTGATAGAAGCCAACTGGTAAACTATTATTACGGATGTTATGACCCATTGCAATATCCATTACTGTTCCCTTACGGTTAAAATGGTTGGCATTGTGGTATTCAAAAACTTAAGCCTTCAACTACCCCTTCTAGAACACATCTGTATTGTGAATACGAACAATTTCCAAGTATAACCAATATGACTTCAATTGATGGATTGCTTGACATGAAAGCTGAAGTGATGCAAAAAGGAAAACTAAAAAGAGAAACTGTTTCTTGCCGTGAATACTATTATTACCAACTCCAAATTAGAGATGATGAAAATATAATCTTACATTCGGGAAGATTATTATAACAATATGTTATAGATGAATGGATAAAAGTTGAAACTCAAAGATTAGATTTTGCATCTTTCAATCAAGATTTATTCAGAATGGACGTATTAGTGGATCTTTTAGATCTTTTACGCCGCTGTGAGAGAGAAGGCTCATAGGTAGGTAAAAACAGAATACTTCCACTTAGCTTTACAGGAGGACCAAGAGATATGTCCTGCCAATATATGGATGCTATTGCATTAGTACAACGTTTTGGAATACTCGATATATTTCTAACTATGACATGCAACCCTTCTTGGTCTAAAATTCAAGAAAACTTATTGCCGATAAATGAGACCCAAAATAGACCCGATTTAGTTAGCCGAATATTTCAAGCAAAACTAGAAGAGATTAAAAAAGATATACTAAAAGGATAAATATTTGGTAAAGTTGTTGCATTTATGTACACAACAGAATTCCAAAAACGAGGAATTCCTGTCACGACCCTAAACCCAGACCCGGTCGTGATGACACCTCTCGTGAAGACAAGGACAACCAACACAACACAAAATTCATGTTAAACAACTAAAATAGCACAATTAAGTCATTAACATAATTAAATCCCAAAACAAATAGTGAAATAGTATAATTCGCGGAAAACCAACACTGCCCGACATCGGGGTGTCACCAATCATGAGCATCTAACATAAGTTTAGGAATATAGAAAAGAGACTACACAGTCTATTACAATATCCAGTACAAAGGAAAGAAATAATGATAAGAGGGAGAAGCACTGGGCTGCGAACACTGAGCAGCTACCTAGTGGACTCCGAAAATCTGCTGGAAGCTATCAACAATCGCTAGCAGGATCTGAAGTGCCTGAATCTGCACACATGGTGCAGGGAGTAAAGTGAGTACTCCAACTCATTAAGTAATAACAATAAATGAAGACTGAGCGATAAAAAATCACGTAAAAACACAACAACATGCTATACAGTGGCAGAGTAAAACCAGTAAAGTGCAATAAAACAGTGAAATCTCATAAAAACACCTTAGTTCAGTTTAAGCTTCTTTAAAATACCTTTTTAACAGTTAAACAAGTAAATGACAGGCAGCTAGAAAAGATAAACACATAAAAACCGCCCCTCGGGCACAATACCAACAGAATCAGCCCCTCGGGCAACAACATGGAACAACACCAGCCCCTCGGGCTATATCTTATATCAAAATGGGTACTCGCGCTCACTGGGGTTGTACAAACTTTGGGAGGGTCCCCTTACGGTCCAAGCGCAATATCAAGCCATCTCGTGGCATAATCATAGGTTCTCGGCCTCATATCAAGCCACCTCGTGGCATACAACTCAGGCCCTCGACCTCATAATCATGATCAGTGTATCATTGCTGCGGCGTGCAGCCCGACCCAAAAGTATCCGCACAACACAGGCCCTCAGTCTTGCTCAGTCAGAATCTCATAAGCCACTCGGGCAACACTAAAACATGATGCTCAGCCCAACATATCATTTAAAGTGTTTAAAACAGGGTAAACATGGCTGAGTTATGAAAAAAATATTATATTACAGCATGTCTGAGTAAAAGTATAAAGTCAAAACAGTGAGGAAGAGTAGCAAAGATCCCCTAAGGGTCCAAAATAGTTGGCACGAGACCCAAATATGGAATTCAACCCAAGACATGATGATAGCAAACAGTTTTCAATCACATATGCAGTAAAATAGTCATTCGAGACGGACTAAGTCACAATCCCCAATGGTGCACGACCCCACACTCGTTATCTAGCGTGTACGTCACCTCAATATAGCACAACGATGTGAAATCCAGGGTTTCATACCCTCAAGACAACATTTACAATCTTTACTCACCTCAATCTGGTCTAAACTCTAGCCCGTGACGCCTTTGCCCCTCGAATCAGCCCCAACTCGCGTCGAATCTATCCAAAATCAGAATCACGATGTCAACATATGCTAAGGGAACGAAGCCCATGCGAAAATAATCAATTTATAACATAAATCCCGAAATTAAACAAAACTCGACCCCCGGGCCCACGTCTCAGAATTCGATAAAATTTACATCAATAGATTTCTTATCTCCCCACGAGTTCATACATATCAAAAGTCCCAAAATTCGACCACAAATGACCCCTGTCTCCAATACCAAGCCCTAATCCCCAATTTTTAACTCTTAATTTCCGTTAATCGTAGGCTTAATCAGTGAAATAATGCCATAGGATCGATTATTAGGCTCAAAATTTTTACCTCCAGACGTTATCCCTTGAATCCCTCTTCAAAATCTCCCAAAACACTTCAAACCTGACTTGAAATGGTGAAGAACAACTGAAAAATCGTGAAGGAATCCTTTTATACCTTCTGGCCTAGGCTTTTTGCACCTGCTGCCCTTTTACTGATTCTGCGGTCCCGCTTTTATGGTCTTGACCACCGCACATGCGGTTTTCCACTTAAACGCCCAAAGTCATCGCAGGTGCACTAAACATACCACATCTGCGGCTCCTACCTGTGGTCCCCAATCTGCAGGTGCGGAAACAACAGAAGCAGAAGAATTCTGCAGCTTTTCCAAAACTCCAAACTCTCCGTCAACCATCCAAAATCACCCTGAGGCCCCCGGGACCTCAACCAAAAGCACCAACAAACCATATACCACTATTCTAACTTATACCAATCCTCAAAACACCACGAACAATATCAAATCCACCAATACACATCGAATTCAAGCCTAAGGTTCTCAAATCTTCTGAATTACGCTTTTGATCAAAAAGTCTACCAAACCATGTCCGAATGACTTGAAATTTTACACACACGTCCCAAATGACACAACAGACCTATTGCAACTCCTAGAATTCCATTCCGACCCCTATGTCAAAATCTCACTAGTCAACCGGAAAACGCCAAAATTCCAATTTCGCCAATTCAAGCCTAAATCCACTCCGAACCTCCAAAATATATCTCGATCACGCTACTAAGTCCCAAATCACCTCCCGAAGCTATCCGAACTATCGTAACTCACATCTGAGCCATTTAACACATAAGTCAACATCTAGTTGACTTTTCCCACTTAAGCTTCCTCAAAAGAGACTAAGTGTCTCAAACCTTACCAAAACCCCTCCGAACCCGAGCCAACCAACCCGATATCCCAAAATACAGCTAAACAAGGCAATAAGAAGCAGAAATGAGGGAAACAGAGTGGTAACTCATGAGATGACTGGCCGGGTCATAACATCCTCCCCCTCTTAAACAAACGTTCGTCCTCGAACAAGTCAAGAAACATACCTGAAGCCTCAAACATGTGAGGATATCTGCTCCGCATCTCCCGCTTGGTCTCCCAGGTAGCCTCCTCCACGGGCTGACCTCTCCACTAAACTTTCACTAAAGATATATCCTTTGATCTCAACTTTCAAACATGACACCCCAAAATATCTATTGGCTCCATATCATAAGTCAAATCTCCATCTAACTGCACGGTGCTGAAATCCAGAACATGAGACGGGTCCCTAATATACTTTCGGAGCATAGAAACATGAAATACCAGATGCACACTCGACAAGCTGGTTGGAAAAGCAAGCTCATAAGCCATCTCCCCAATCCTCCGAAGCACTTCAAAAGGCCCAATGAACGGAGGACTCAATTTACCCCTCTTACCAAATCTCATAACACCCTTCATGGGTGAAACCTTCAACAGCACCTTCTCACCAACCATGTAGGACACATCCCGAACCTGCCTGTCAGCATAAATCTTTTGTCTCGACTGCGCTGTATGAAGCCTCTCCTGAATCACATTCACCTTTTTCTAAATCATCCTGCACCAAGTCTATCCCCAATAGCCTAGCCTCACCCGGATCAAACCAACTAGCTGGAGATTTACACCGCCTCCCATACAAAGCCTCATATGGAGCCATCTGAATTGTGACGACCCGACCAGTCGTCTCATGAGTTACCGCTCTTTCCCCCATTTCTGCTTCTTATTGCTTTGTTTATTGGTTCTATATATGATTGGGTGGTTGGCTTGGGTTCGGAAAGGATTTGGTAAGATTTGAGACACTTAGTCTCTTTTGAGGAAGCTTAAGTTAGAAAATGTCAACCGGATGTTGACCTATGTGTTAGAGGGCAAGGATGTGAGTTTCCATGGTTCGGATAGCTTTGGGAGGTGATTTGAAACTTAGGAGCGTGATCGGAATGTATTTTGGAGGTCCGAAGTAGATTTAGGCTTGAATTGGCGAAGTTGGTATTTTGGCGATTTCCAGTTGATGAGAGAGATTTTGATATAGGGGTCGGAATGGAATTCCAAGAGTTGTAGTAGTTCTGTTATGTCATTTGGGATGTGTGCTCAAAATTTCAAGTCATTCGGACGTGGTTGGTTGGGGTTTTGATCAAAAGTGAAATTCGAAAGATTTTTGGAATCTTAGGCTTGAATTCGACGTGTTTTGGTTGATTTGATGTTGTTTGGGGTGTTTTGAAGATTGGTATAAGTTAGAATAAGGTTTTGGGATATGTTTGTTCTTTTGGTTGAGGTCCCGGGGGGCCTCGGGGTGATTTCAGATGGTTGACGGAGAGTTTTGGAATTTTTGGTGAAGCTGTAGATTTTCTACTTCTGGTGTTTCCGCACCTGCGGATTGGGGACCGCAGGTGTGATGCCGCATATGTGAGGAAGAAGGCCACAGAAGTGGAAGAAGGTAAGGGAGGCAGAAACCGCAGAAACGGTTGGAGAACCGCACCTGCGATGGCGTAGGTGCAGATAGTGAATCGCATATGCGAAAATGAGGACTTAAGTGAGGCATATGCGGTGGTCTTGACCGCAGAAGCGGTACCGTAGAAGTGGGAATTTGGCCGCAGATGCAAAATCCTTGGGCCAGAACATATAAATTGTTTCCTTCGCGATTTTTGAGCTATTCCACCATTTCTAAGTCGGCTTTGGAGCTTTTTGGACGATTTTGAAGAAGGATTTCAAGGGAACTTCATTGAGGTAAGAATTTTGGACCTAAAACTCGTTCCTATGGTATTATTTCATGGATTAGAGCTATAATGAATGGAATTAAGGGTTAAAATTGGGGAAAACTAGGGCTTGGTATTAGAGACCTAGACTTGAGGATTTGAGGGACCATTTGTGGTCGGATTTTGGTACTTTTGATATGTATGAATTCGTGGGGAGATGAGGAATCTATTGATGTGAATTTTATTGAATTGCAAGACGTGGGATCGGGGGTCGGGTTTTGGTAATTTTGGGATTTATGTTGCAAATTGATTATTTTCGCTTGGGCTTCATTCCCTTAGCATATTTTGACATCGTGATTTTGATTTTGGACGGGATTGAGGTGAGTAATGATTGTAAATGATGTCCTGAGGGTATGAAACCTCTGATTGCACATCGTTGTGCTATATTGAGGTGACACACATGCTAGATGACGAGCATGGGGTCGTGCACTGTTGGGGATCGTGACTTAGTTCGTCCCAAATGACTATTTTACCGCGTATTTGACTGAAATCTAATTGCTACCATCATGTTTTGGGTTGCATGACATATTTGGGCCTAGTGCCAACTATTTGAACCCTTAGTGGATTTTTATTGATATTTCCTCCTTGTTTTGACTTTATACTTGAACTCAGTCATACTATAATATACTATTTTTCATAACTCAGCCATGTTTACTCTGCTTTAATACTTAAATGACATTTTAAATGATATTTTGGGTTGAGCACTATGTTTTACTGTTGCCCGAGTGGCTGTGAGATTCTGATGGAGTAAGGCCGATGGCCTATATTGTGAGGAAACACTGATTATGATTATAAGGCCGAGGGCCTGATATTTGTACGCCATGAGGTGACTTGTTGATATGAGGCTGAGGGCCTAGTTATGATGCCACGAGATGACTTGATATTGCGCTTGGGCCGAAAGAGGCCCCTCCAAGAGTCTGCACACCCCCAGTGAGCGCGAGTACCCATTATGATGTGAGAGATAGCCCGAGGGGCTGGTGTTGTTCTGTTATATTGCTCGAAAGAGGCCCCTCCAAGAGTCTCCTATTTGCTTGCTTAAATTGTTAAAAAGGCATTTTTATAAAGTTTTAAACGGAACTCAGTAATTTTACACATCTTTACTACTTCACTGTCTTACTGGCTTTTACTGCTTCCTTATAGTCTATAATGTGCCTTACGTGGTTTCTTGCTTTCAGTCTTTATTTATGATTAATACTCACTGAGTTGGAGTTGTCACACCTCCTTTTTCTACCTACACCCCGAAGGATGCATAAGGGAGTTTTTCCAATTAAAGGACAATCAAAACGGAATTTATTATTAAAAGAATTCAGAGTCGCCACTTGGGAGATTTATGGTATCCCAAGTCACCGGTTGAATCCCGAATCGAGGAAAAGATTGACTCTGTTTAACAGTCCGCGAACCAAAAATCCGAGTAAGGAATTCTGTTAACCCAGGAGAAGGTGTTAGGCATTCCCGGGTTCTGTGGTTCTAGCACGGTAGCTCAATTGTCATATTTGGCTTAATTATCTGATTTTAGAACATTTTGAATCTATGTGCAAATTTTAACTTTTAACCGCATTTTTTTAAAAGAAGATTTAACATCGTCTAAAATATGTCTTTGGATCGCGCCACATGAAATGCACCTGCAATCCGAAACACATTTTATTCAACATTATTAGGATTTGGATTTGGGTCACATGAAATGCACACCCGGGTTTAAGGAAGTCAATTATTAAAATAACGCGCCTAAAATGACTACGCGTTTGCAATTTGCGAGAGCCAGGGAATTTTAACTAAATGGCACGCCTCGAATTCTAAGGATCAATACAAGATTAATTAAATGAGGGCCATGCAATTATCATTTTTGTTTGGCATAGCACACCTCAATTCTAAATTAAAAGGATTAATCAAACTAAAATTTGGAGGGCCATAACTATTATTATTTTTCTAATGTGGTTTGCCCCAATTCATTTTAAGGAAACTAGTTGAAGGAAAGGCATTGATGGGGTACTAGCTACTGAAAATTGAGTCTACTTGGTAGCTGATCCTGCGTCAAATGACTAAGCTATTAAACGAGAATTGTTCCAACAAAGATGCCCTCGCAAGTACGAAGGATGGATTTAGCAAAATTAAACAAATTCAAGTCCATGAAATACACAAGTCTTTTTATGAATGCCTTCTGAGACTTGTCCTGGGAGGAGCCCATTTTTAAATGGACGAGAAGATCCAAAAAACATGTGACAAACTGCCAAGTCTGTCATGAGCTTCTTCAATTGGGCCAACGTTAAGATCAGTTCTATGAATCCCCACATTCGCTCGACCAAATAAAACCAATCAGTTGAAAACTATAGGAAGACAAGGAATTAAACTAATGAAATTATTTATGAACTTCAACTAATTAAACAAACTCAACAATTTCTGTCACCTAGCAATCCAAGAGAACATCACCATCCCAAGAAAAATCAAAATTCAATTAAGAAATGGTTTGAAAAATTCATTGACGAATAACAAGATCCAACATGCTTTTCATACAAATCTTTTCATACCAAATAATGAATGTGCGTACTAAATGTCATTTTGTTCAGTTTAATTATTTAACATGAACCACTACTAATTTCAAACCCATGCATAAAGTGATAACCTACCAACCAAACAGGACCAAATGAGACCAAAAATTCAAGGCATAATAGTTCCAAATGAGACAAGCATCAGGACCATCCTGCTTTTACTCTTGTGACCCAAACAGAACAGTAGGCCTCATTGCTTGAAAATCAACACAACACTACCCTACAGCCCATAGACTGGTCCCTAATGCTATCCATATCTCAATAGCAATGAAAGTTATACAATAGAAAAATGAAGATTGTAGCTTGAAACAGAGATAAGATTTAACTTTAGCGTTGCAGTTTCCATAATTAGAAGGGTGAACAAGTCAACTATACTACAAGATATTTAAACATTATACTCCCATCCAAACAAACGAACTTCAGCTAACTTACAAACCCAAATTGTCTAAATTATGACACCTGGATATCTTATAAATGAGATTAAAACTAGAAATATAAATGAACAACCAAAACATGTAAAGAAGGCATAAACTACATAACAATCACAAGATCTTTGAAAGACAAAAACTGAATTTTAACATTTATCATTAGTCTTCCATGTTGAACATATATTTGCACTTCATATGCGATTCAGGATGCAAGAAGTACCTGGAAGTAAACGAAATAAGAAAAATGAAGAATCAACAGTAATAGCAGCAGGCAATCAGCAGCAGTTTTCAACCAGTTTCAAACCCAGAAAAATGAAATAGCAGCCCAGGAAAACAGTTTTAATCCAAGCAAATGAACTAGAAGACCTTAAACCGACTTGATTTCAACTCATTTCAACTATCAGCTATCCAAAATTTGTTTCAGCCCTAAGGAAACTTCAGAAATCACTAATAACTCAATGAAATAGTGTTATTCTTTAGAGTTCTCAGAATGTTCTCTTAACTTTTCTCAGTATTTTAGAGTCTCAGAATCTATGTATTTCAGGGTACCAGACTGTTCTCCTCCCTTTTTCAGTATTTTTAGAATCTCAGAATGTTCTCCTCTTTTTTAACTCTCTGTATTCTTCAGCCTTTTATAGTCAACCAATTAGTGCAATCCCCATTACGAGTGTCCCTTCCCTATTTTAATTATCCTCACTGACTTAGTTTGTAAATTAATCAATTAGTGCCATTTCCATTACCAATCCCCTTTTCCATTTTAACTATCTCCACTAGCCTAGTGCCTTTAATTAATTCAGTAATGCAATTTCTACCCTACCACTATTGAGAAGCTTCCTTAAGTTAGGTAAACACTTGAATTAAACTTACACTAATCAATTTTTATCAACAAAAAATTAATTAAATTATCAGATTAATGTTAGTTAAATCGACTAAATGATTAACAAGATATGACTGATAATACTATTAAGGAAACAAATAACATATTCACAATCAACAAAATCCATGGACGGAAGCTATTTTAAACCTACGGATTGGTTGAGTTTCAATTGAAATCGACCATAAAACGAAAAAGAGATGAGGAAGGATGAACAATAGAATATTACTAATCGAGAATAAATAATAAACTCGAAAAACTTACCGGCAAGGCTCGAACTTGGAATTGGCACTCTGAATCAACCCAAAATAATACCAAACGTTTGTTCTTGGTGGAGAACAAACGAGCTTCATTATTTTGTGATGAAACAGGCTTGAATAAACCCAGAATCCAACAAAATGACCTTTCATGCACTGGTCATAATTTAGGGTTCTAAGGCTCGAACTCAGATTCGATATTCGAAGAGTTCTAGGCGGATTCGAAGGAAATTGAGCGGGTATTTGGACTGAGGGGGGTTCCGGGGTGTAAATTTGGCGGTGAACGGAGCCGGTGCTGCCACCCTAGGGCGGTGAGGGTATGGTGGCGGCTGTTCTTTAGGGTTTGGGTGAGGGAGACGAGAGATGAGATTGGGGGGGGGGGGTTTGAGAGGGGCGGGGTCCGTTTGGGCAATTATATACTGGGGGTGGAATTGGATCCAAGCCGTTCGATCAAACGAGATCAACGGCTTGGATCATCTGACTAAATGGAACGACGACGTTTTAGACACCTTTGAGACCGGATCGGTCTCTGAAAAATGGGTCGGGGTCGGATACGGGCGATGGGGCGCGTTCTGGACCGTTGGATGAACGACCTTTAACGGCTCAGATGAATGGTCGATAAACGACGTCGTTTGGATGGTAAAAGGGGCGGACCGGGTTGGGACGGGTTTTGGGTGTATTTGTTTGGGCTGGGGATTTTGGCCCAAATCTATTTCCCCTCTTCTATTTAATTCTTTTCCTTTTTCTATTTATTTTCCAAACTATTTTTTCAAAATTAAAACTAAAATCCTAAATTAAATTATAAAACCCAAATTAGCTTAAAAAATATTAATTAACTCTAAATAATAATTATCATAAATAATTAAATACTAAATTAAAAGAAAATCACAAATTTGACTAAAAATACAAAGATATGTTATTTTTTGTGAATTTTTTATTTTTGTAAAACACCTAATTATTAATTAATTCCAAAAAATGTAAAGTCAAATCCTAATTGCAGATGCTATATTTTTTGTATTTTTAATGCATTAATAAAATTAAACATGCACACAAACATATGCAAACAATCAGGAAAATCGCACAGTAATTCCTAGAATAACACATAATTAAAGAAAAGACCTAATTTTGGGAATTCTTTTGAAGTAGTTCATGTGAGGCAAAAATCACGTGCTCACAGCTGCCCCTCTTTGCCCGGAAACATGAAGAGTTTTCGTGCAAAGATAAAGTGAGTGGATACGAGCAATTTTTGCCCGTTTGAATACTTCGTGGGAAGCATTTTTTTTTTGAAAGATTTGACCGAACCTCTGCTTCAAAGGTTTCTTACATATCCTTGGCTATAAAGGAATCAAGTTAATGTAGTTCGGGAAGTTTCGGTAGCTGGGACTACCATGAAGCTGTGATTTTACTGTTGTTGTTGTTGCTGCTACTACTTACTGACCTCCTTATTACACCATGACAAAAATAAAGAAGCTAGACTAAACTATGATCTATGCTACAAAGATCTACTCTATACTTCTCAAGCTTGATCTTGTGATTCTTGTTGCCTCATTGACTTGTATTTTCCAGCGGAAGATCCTTTGCTGCTGACTTGAATTATATTTTTGAGATGCTTTCTCTTTCCTCCAGGCGGGCACCTCATTGCTGAACCTTTAAGCATCTTCCTTTGACCATTGTTGCCTATCCTCTATTTTACAGGCGAGCTCCTTATTACTCGAACTTGAATCGCATCTTCCCTTCGTTCTCCAGGCGGGCTCCTGACTACTTGAAATTTGAATTGTATTCCTTTGTTCTCCAGGTGGGCTCCTGATTGCTGAAACTCAAAATGTATTCCCTTGTTCTCCAGGTGGGCTCCTGATTGCTGAACTTGAAATGTATTCCCTTGTTCTCCAGGTGGACTCTTAATTGCTGAACTTGAAATGTATTCCCTTGTTCTCCAGGTGGGCTCCTGATTTCAACAAAATAGACAAAACAAAGAAAATTTTTTGCCCCAATTTGGTAGCTGGACACATATGTGGGTGTTAATCTGAATCATATTACCAAATATCAATAAGAATTTGAAAGCTAAAACTTGAATTGTACTCCCTTGCTTTCCATGTGGGCGCCTGATTGCTGAACTTGAAATGTACTCCCTTGTTCTCCAAGTGGGCTCCTGATTGCTGAAACTTGAAATGTGTTCCCTTGTTCTCCAGGTGGGCTCCTGATTGCCGATACTTCAACTGTTATTCCTTGTTCTCCAGGTGGATGCCTGATTGCTGATATTTCAACCGTTATTCCTTGTTCTTCAGTGCCTGATTGCTGATATTTCAACTGTCTTTCCTTGTTCTCTAGGTGGATGCCTGATTGCTGATATTTCAATTGTCTTTCCTTACTTTCCAGGTGGATGCCTGATTACCAATACTTGTGTCAGTCTTCCTTGAAACTTGATTTGTTTTCCCTTGTTCTACAGGTGGGCTCCTAATTACTTGATCTTGAACTACTTTTTATCCTTAACATCCGTGTTGCTCTTCCTTATTCTTCAGATGGGTATCTGACTTTCAACAAAATAGACAAAACAAAAGAAAATTTTCTGCCCCAGTTATGTAACCGGGCACATCTGTAAGCGTTAATTGAATCCATTTACCAAACATCTCTAACAATCTGCAAGCTACATCCCATTATCCAGGAGGATCCTGAAAATCTCTAGCAAGTTTCCAAAGCTACATTATATTTTTTAGGGGTATGATTTCCGTCGAATCTTGTTACTTAAGACAATCTTAAAGCTACATCCCATTATCCAGGAGGGTCCTGAAATTTCGAATTAAAGCTTATCTTACGAATGACAATTTCAACGCTAAACTGTACTCTCTTATAACAACACTTACTTATCTAATGGAATGCTTAAAGTTACGTCCCATTATTCAGGTGGGTCCTGAAAACTCTTATGCGAACTTTGAAGCCAACTTATATTCCTTTTGGTGCAAATTTGTCCTATATTTACTACTTATTATTGTTTTGGATTTTAACCTAGGTCCCATTTTCCAGGAGGGTCCTGAAGTTTCGAATTGATTATTGTCTTAAAAATAAAAAATTCAAACCAATTTATATTTTCACAAAGTAGATCTTATGCTAAATATTGTACTCATGAATATTTCGAATTAAAGCTAAGTCCCATTATCCAGAAGGGTCCTAAAAATTTCCAATTAAATCGGGGGAAAAGGTGAAAAAAGATGGTGTTTCTGTTTGGGGAAAAAGTTGAGGAAGAAGAAAATCATATCCACCAGTCTAGGAAAGAAGAGAAGTCAGAATCTTTGTCCTCATGGGGAAAAAGTGGAAAAAGATGGTGTTTTTTTTTTTTTGAGAAAATAAAGCGGAAACGGGTTCTTTTTGGTCCCTTTGTTGGCCAGCCCGAGAGACCAGGGCTATGAAGGTCTCCCAAACTCCAAAATGTATCTCAAGCATGCAAAACTTCAAACTCCACTTATAATTCTGCTACTTATGATTACTTTAGATCTTAAACTAAGTCCCATTTTCCAGGAGGGTCCTGAGAATTCTACGATCAAAACTGCATGGTACTTGTTTTCCTTACAGGATGCTTCCTGAAACACATGCCATCTTTGCCCCTATTTCAAATCAAAGAAAATCTTGTTAGTTAAAAACGTGGTGGTTAGTTGTGACATTCTTGCTGGGGATGGTTTTCTCTTTGACATGCTTTGCTTCGACCGACTGCCTTGAACTGGTCGAGAATTGTTTTGACCTCCCGACTGATCCTCAACCACAGGATCCCTCAACTATTGTTCTCCCCTTCTGGCCTTTCTGCCTGAACCCGTACATCTCCTACGACATTACTGAACCATTCCACCAATATAACTTTTGCTTACACCCTATGTTCCACTTTTCATCATACTATCTCTAGCATGTCCTAGCCGCATTTTGCCTTGTGCAATTTTGAATCTGGTAGTACACTTTGACATTCCTTCTTATTTATTAAAGCAAGGCTAACCTTGGAAGAGCTTTAGAGGAGTAAAATTAACAGCAATAAAATGCAACGATTTTGAGAATTAAGAATAAAGAAGAAAACCCAAATTTGGATGACTGTTGGAGATAGGAAAAGAAACTTATCTGAGTGGATTCACTGGCACCAATGATCATGGTATGCATTTTAGATTAATCATCCCAGTCTATTTAACCAATCTCCTTTCCAATTGTTTTACTTTGTGCTCCAAGATTTCCACAACCCAGTTTTACTTTCCGCCAACTTACAGACCTTGTTCGGCTTGTAGTGCCCTGAAAGGTTTTCACCGACAAACCTCTCTCATTTGTTCATTCCTCAATTCCTTGTCGCCTCATGGTGCCCGTGAAGGTTTTCACCAATAAGCCTCTCTCATTTTTACTTTCTCTCAGCTTTCGTCGCCTCATGGTGCCCACGAGGGTTTTCACCAATAAGACTCTCTCATTTTTTTTTGATTTCTCTTGCTTAAACCGGAGTGTTGCCCCTGATATGAATTTTCTTTACTTGCTTGATTTAACATCTCTCGAAGATTGATCGGGAGGTCTTTCTTTGGACGGCAATGTAGGCTCTCTGGATATGTTTGGAAAGAAAAGGGTATCAAAAAGGCTCAAAGCAACTTAAATGGGTCAAAATTACAACTTTTGGAATCTGATCTCTTACCACAATCACAACTTCTGCCCCAGTTTCTTGCTTGGAGATTTTTTGATATTTTATTTTACTATGACCGAGCTGTAAGGCTGCCTACGTATCCTTAACAGGAATCAGGTCAAACGTAGTTCACACCTAAATTTCCTTGTTGTTATACTTTCTCTTTTCACTTCTTTTCTTTTCTTTCTTTTCTCTCTTTTTCGTTATTGATTCCAAAAGAGGGGTATGAAAGAAATAAATAAGGCTCAAAAAGGGGGAACAAAGGGTAGAGTGTTTAGATAGCGGAACAAATTGCCTTCATCATTTCATTCTTCGAAACAATGCCAAGTACAAACAATCAACAATTATAACAAAGAAATCATACATAATATCTCTTGACTGCATCAGAATTGATAGCCATGTCTATGCATTTTCCTTCGATATCTGTTAAACATAAAGCACCATTGGACAATACTCTGGTTACAATAAATGGCCCTTGCCAATTCAGGGCGAACTTTCCTTTTGCTTCAGCCTGATGTGGAAGAATACGTTTCAGCACTTGTTGACCCACTTCAAACTTTCGGGGACTCACCTTTTTTGTTGTATGCTTTTGCCATTCTCTTTTGATATAACTGGCCATGACACACTGCTGCCAATCTTTTTTCATCAATCAAGTTCAACTGATCCAAACGGGTTTTGACTCACTCATCATCATCAATCTCAGCCTCAGCAACAATCTGAAGGGACGGGATTTCAACTTCTACAGGTATTACTGCTTCAGTGCCATATATCAACAAATAAGGAGTTGCACCTACTGAAGTACGGACAGTAGTGCGATAATCCAGCAACGCAAATGGTAATTTTTCATGCCATTGCCTGGAACCTTCTACCATTTTTCGAAGTATCTTCTTTATATTTTTGTTGGCTGCCTCGACTGCTCCATTCGCCTTGGGACAATATGGGGTAGAATTGTGATGTGTAATCTTAAACTGTTGACATACCTCTTTCATCAAATTACTGTTAAGATTAGCACTATTATCCGTGATGATCACCTTTGGGATTCCGAATCGACAGATGATATTTGAGTGAACAAAATCGACCACTGCTTTCTTGGTCACTGATTTGAAAGAGTTGGCCTCAACCCACTTGGTGAAATAATTAATGGCTACCAGAATGAACCTATGCCCGTTGGATGTTGTTAGCTCAATTGGTCCAATGACATCCATACCCCAAGAAACGAAGGGCCATGGTGCTGACATTGTGTGCAATTCCGATAGTGGAGAATGAATCAAATCTCCGTGTATCTGGCACTGATAACATTTGCGCACAAAACTGATACAATCTCTCTCAATGGTGAGCCAATAATAACCTGCTCGGAGAATTTTTTTTCCAGCACATATCTGCTCATATGTGGTCCGCAGACTCCCGAATGTACTTTGGACATGATAGTCGTAGCTTGTCTAGCATCTATGCATCTTAACAATACAAGGTCTGGTGTTCTTTTATACAAAACTCCTCCACTTAAGAAAAACCCACTTGCCAACCGTCGAATTGTTCTCTTTTGATCCCTCGTGGCTTGCACTGGATATATCCCCATTCTGATGTACTCCTTGATATCGTGGAACCATGGTTCACCATCAAGTTTTTCTTCTATCATGTTACAGTAAGCATGCTGGTCTCGGACTTGAATATACAGAGGATCGACATAAGCTTTGTCCGGATGGTGTAACATTGATGCCAGGGTAGCCAAAGCATCAGCAACCTCATTATGGACCCTTGGAATATGCCTGAACTCCACTAATCTAAACAGTTGACAAAGACCATGCAAACATTTTCGGTACAGTATGAGCTTCAAATCTTGTGTTTCCCATTCTCCTTGAATTTGATGTACTAGAAGATCCGAGTCTCCCAAGATCAAAACTTCCTGGACATCTATGTCTGCAGCTAGCCTCAAACCCAAAATGCATGCCTCATATTCAGCCATATTGTCGGTGCAATAAAATCGAAGCTGAGCCGTAACAGGATAGTGATGCCCTATTTCAGAAATAAGCACAGCCCCTATTCCAACTCATTTCACGTTGGCAGCGCCGTCAAAGAAAAGTTTCCAACCTGGTTTCTCAATATGCTCCATTTCGTCAATATGCATCACCTCTTCATCGGGAAAATAAGTTTTCAATGACTCGTACTCATCATCGACTGGGTTTTCGGCCAAATGATCGGCCAATGCTTGGTCATTCATCATAGTCTGAGTCACATAAATGATGTCAAACTTTGTGAGCAAAATCTTCCACTTCGCAAGTCTTCCTATCGGCATAGGCTTTTGAAAGATATACTTCAATGGATCCAAGTGCAAAATGAGGTAAGTAGTGTAGGCTGACAAATAATGTTTCAATTTCTGAGCCTACCTAAGTTAGGGCGCAACATGTCATTTTCTGGTAAGTGTACTTAACCTCATAAGCCGTGAACTTCTTGCTAAGATAGTAGATGACCTGTTCTTTTCTACCGCTGATGTCATGCTGCCCCAATACACAGCCAAATGAATTTTCCAGGACTGTCAAGTAAAGAATCAAAGGTTTCCCTGGTTCTGGCGGGACCAGCACAGGTAGGTTTGACAAGTATCCTTTTATCTTATCAAATACTTCTTGACACTCATCAGTCCACTTGACCGTAGCATCCTCCTTCAGCAACTTGAAAATAGGCTCACAAGTTGTCGTGAGCTGAGCAATAAACCTGCTGATGTAGTTCAACCTCCCTAACAGAATCATCACTTTAGTCTTGTTCCTCGGGGGTGGCAATTCTTGGATGGATTTGATCTTTGATGGGTCCAACTCGATGCCTCGCCAGCTGACTATGATTCCCAACAGCTTTCCGGATGGAACACCAAATGCACACTTGGCAGGGTTAAGCTTGAGGTTGTACCTGCGAAGCCTCTGGAAGAATTTCCTCAAATCCCCAACGTGGTCGGCCTGATGCTTTGATTTTATGATCACATCATCCATGTATACCTCAATCTCCTTGTGTATCATATCATGAAACACAGTAGTCATCGCTCTCATGTAAGTTGCCCCGGCGTTCTTCAAACCAAATGGCATTACCTGGTAGCAATAAGTTCCCCATGGTGTGATGAATGCCGTCTTTTCTGCATCTTCTTCATCCATTAGAATCTGATGAAAGCCGGCATAGCAATCCACAAAAGATCCAATCTCAGGCTTGGCAAATTATCGATCAAAATGTGGATATTGGGTAGTGGGAAGTTATCCTTCGGACTTGCTTTTTAAGATTGCGGTAATCGACGCATACTCTAATCTTGCCGTCCTTGTTTGGCACAGGCACGACATTAGCCAACCAAACAGGATATCGAGTGACCTGAATAACCTTTGCATCCAATTGCTTGGTAATTTTTTCTTTAATCTTCACGCTCATATCAGTTTTGAATTTCCTCAACTTTTGCTTGACAGGAGGAAACACTGGATCAATAGGCAATTTGTGGACTACTAAATCGGTGCTTAAACCAGGCATGTCGTCATATGACCACGCAAAAACATCTCTGTATTCGATGAGTGCTTTGATTAACTCTTCCTGGATCTTTGGCTCGAGGTGGACACTTATTTTAGTCGCTCGGATATTATCTGTGTCCCCTAAATTGATTGCTTCTATTTCATTCAGGTTGGATTTGGGTTTTTTTTCGAAGTGAATTAACTCCTTACTAATCTCTTCGAAGGCTTCATCTTCATCGTATTCTGATTCGTAGTCACAATCTACTTCTTGAACTATTATTTCAGAATCAGATTGATTTTTAAAACTGGGCTGAGGATTCCTTATGCATGACATGTCATTAGAGCCAGCGTAAAAAGAACTGTACAGAAAAGAAAAGAAAAACAAAAAGGAAATTATCACGAATGACAAAGAAAAGGGAAATTGCATTTCATCGAATTTTAAAGATAACAAGGTTTAACACATCTAAATGGACAGAACATAGAATCTGGATTACAACCCTTGAATAATCCAGATAAACTGAAAGAAAAATCAAAGCCCACTACCAAAGCTCCTTTCGAGTAGGAAGAGGAGTAGCTTCCCAATTACTGATCTTTTCACTTGGCCCAACGAATTGCACATCCGCTTGACTTTATCCTTCTCCAGTTTCCACCATTTTAACATCACTGAACAACCTCTCGAACCCCTTATCCAAATCTCCATCAACATCAATCAATGAACCGGGAAGCGTTGTTGTTGGGTGCTTTCTGGCGCTAGGCCTAATAAATGATCTGGACAACCGCGGGATGGGCTTTGGAAGGAACCACGCCTTTTGCCTCAACTTTCTGGCTCTTCTTACATCCGCAGTTGTGGGATTAAACCCCAAAGCAAAGGTATCCAAGTTTTTGGGCAGAGACACTGGTTGTATGATGCCTTACAACGAAGCACCCAAACCCTTGCCAGGTATGAAACTATTCTTCAACATCTCAGAAGCTTAGGAATTGGAATGCTTTTCCCCTCTGGGATCTTTTCAACTAATACTGCATCAAAGACCTGATATACCCATGGCCCTTTGTCGTCTTCAACTTTGAAGGTACGATGGCATCACTTTGGGCACACATATTATCCTTACCGTGCACCACAATTTCCTGTCTGTCCCATTCAAATTTAACCATCTGATGCAAAGTAGACGGTACTGCCTTAGCGACATGAATCTAGGGTCGCCCCAGCAAAATATTGTAAGAAACTGCCACATCCAACACTTGGAATTCCATAGTGAACTCAACGGGCCCTATTGTTAGTTCCAGTATTATATCACCTACTGAATCTTTGCCTCCGCCGTCGAACCCCCGAACACAAATGCTATTCTTGTGAATTCTATCATTGTCCACTTTCAGGTTGTTCAACATGGAGAGAGGGTAAATGTTCGCACTAGACCCATTGTCGACCAGAACTCTGGTAACCATAGAATCTTCGCACTTTACCGTTAGATAAAGGGCCCTATTATGCTCAGTACCTTCCTCGGGCAACTCATCATCGGAGAAAGTAACTCTATTTACCTCAAATATTTTGTTTGCTATCTTCTCTAGATGGTTTACTGAGATCTTATCGGGAACATGGGCCTCATTCAAAATTTTCATCAGCGACTGACGATGCTCATTTGAATGGATCAGCAATAAGAGCAATGAGATCTGAGCAGGCATTTTCCTCAACTGCTCTACAACAGAATAGTCCTGCACTTTCATTTTCCTTAAAAACTCTTCTGCTTCCTCTTCCGTCACAGCTTTCTTTACCAATACTGGGTTGTCCTTGGGGACCCTGGCTTTTCTTAACTCTTCGGGGATAAAGAATCTCCCCGAACGAGTCAACCCATGGGCTTTACAAACTTCTTCTCTAATTTCCTTCCCTTTGTACATCACTACTACCCGTTCATAATTCCATGGAATAGTCTTGCTGTTGATTAATGGTAATTAGGTTACTGGCTTGATAATAACGTGATCTGCGCGGGCACCATCCACGATTATGACGGGTTTGCTAGCCGCTCCTGGTACAATCACCTTCACCCCTTCCTGTTTCGTTGCAACTTTGCTTAAATACCCCTTCTCAACTGCCACAGATGGCTCAACACTCTTTTTGCTCGACTTGAGCACTGACTTCTCACCCGCTGATTGTTCAACTGTTTTTACTCCACTGGACTAAATCATCATGACGGTCTGTGATGGCTTCCTAGGCTCTCCCTCCTCATGCACTATTTCAATCATATTTTCCTCCTGGTGGGATGGCATAGGATTCCTATTAATATTCGGTGCCATGGGAGCTTGAACTTCAATTCTATTGGTATCAATGAGCTCCTGTATCGCACTTTTTAATTGCCAGCACTTCTATGTGTCATGACCTGGAGTACCAGAACAATACTCACAACTGATAGTATAGTCAAGATTTTTTGGAGGAGGATTTAGCAATTTGGACTGTATCGGCCTTAGCATATCCAATTGTTTTAGCCTGTGGAACAGACTAGTGTATGATTCTCCCAATGGAGTAAAGGTTTTCTTTTTCTGTAACCTTTAACCCTTGAATGCTTGACTAGGCCGGAAACTTGGTCCGGGAGTGTTTTGGTAGGCTCGTGGATGTGGGTAAGTATTTTGTGGAACGGGAGCATGCCATTGCGTTTGGGCAGGAGGTTGGTTGTATGCTTGTGCATGATGGACGAAAAAATGAGGTTCTGGTGGGGGATAGTAGTGTTGTGGTAGATTGTGGTAGTAAGTTTGTTGGTGGGATAGACTTGATTATAGTAGTAAGGTGAGCCTCTAGGTCCGGACCAAGTTCCTGAATCAACCATTGTCGCATCCTCTCTCTTCTTTTTCCCAATCCCTCCTATGTCGCCCTGAATAGCCTGAGTAGTTGCTTTGATAGCCGAATAGCTCATAATTTTATTCACCTTAAGGCCTTCTTCAACCATGCCCCCCATCTTCACCTCTTCGTTGAATGATTTCCCCACAGATGAGACCAGATGGCCATATTAGGTAGGTTCTAAAGCCTGTAGGAAATAATCCACCATCTCACTTTCCTTCATCGGGGGGTCTACTCTTGCTGCTTGCTCCCTCCATCGAAAACCATATTCTCGAAAACATTCGTTGTGCTTTTTCTCCAGTTTGGTCAAGGACAGTTGATCTAGAATGATCTCAAGATTGTACTGGAAGTGACAAGCAAATGCTTGTGCCAGATCATCCCATGTGTACCATCTTCCGTGATCTTGGCGGGTATACCATTCCACTCCTGATCCACTCAAACTCTGACTAAAGTAAGCTATTAACAATTTATCTTTTCCTCCTGCACCCCTCATCTTGCTGCAAAAACCTCTCAAGTGGGCTACTGGATCACTGTGCCCATTGTATAGATCAAACTTGGCATCTTGAAACCTGCCAGTAATTGCACATTTGGAAACAGACATAGGTCCTTGTAAGACACACTTACTTGACCTCCCAATCCCCGCATGTCCCTGAATGATTGTTCTAAGCTTCTGACTTTCCTGAACATCTCTTCCTGTTCAGGATTTTTAGATGGTTTATCAGCTTCTATCGGGAAGTCAAAGTGAGGAGTATAGGAATGGGTTTTTGGAGCTTTGAAAGTGGGCTCTGAGGGGTAGTATTGGTAGTCCTGGGCCTAGAACATTGGCTCGCTAGGAGATTTGTGGAGTGTAGCTAGTGGAGGTGCTACAAAGACAGGAGTTACTAGTGGATGAGGGTATAGAATTGGTTTAGGGGGTGGAGACTATAGCATATGAGAAGTGGTGCCCCGATAGTGTTGGTAAATGGAAAACCTCGGGGATAGATCAGTGACAGGATGATCTTGAGACTGAGCCGGGGGTGGGGTGAAGGTAGGGTTAGCCGGGTAAGTTGATGGTGGCTGTCCTTTAGCCCAGGCCTGATACATTGTTGTTTCAATTTGTATATCTCTTCTTTCATGGCATTGACATCCAACTCTTCTTCTTCTCTCGAAGGATCGATGACACTAGTGTCTACATCTGGGATAGACATGATTATTTCGCCTTTGGACCTGGTTTAGTATGGGTGAGTTGCCAGTATGTTAGGTGAACTAACTGCTTGAATTCTGGAAACAACAATAAAACTTGTTAGTGATTAGAGCTTAACAAATAGGCAACCGCATATAGGAATGCAATGCACCTAAGCAATTAGTCCTTTCTATCATGCATTTGCTCGGTTGCTTATGTCATCCCGACTTTTCCTATTTATGACCTTTCCCTTTTATTGTTACTCACGCCTATCCTTATTCCTTTTTTTTCTTTTTCCATTTTTTTTTCTTTAGGTTGTGGTCGAATCCTATGGAGATTGCCTTATCATGACCCCGCATGAATCAGACCGAGCATAGTTCTGGGTGCAAGAAATGAATAACAAAATATTTTCAATTCTTCTCATAAAAAGGAAACTTTTTGCATTACAACGATTCAAAGCTAAAGAAAGGAAAACAACAGACTCCAACAGAAAAAGAAAGGTACAGACTCAAGTAAAATCAAGAATACATTAATGCTCCTGGTGCCTGCGGGACATCATTCGGTCTTGCCGTGGGCCTAAATGCGAGATCCCCTTGCAGTCGCTCCAAATCACTCATAACTTGGCGGACGAAAGTCATTACTGCAGCGAAAAAGGTGGTACGAGTCATGTCCTCGCACGCTTGGCACTTCATGATAATGTAGTCAGTGATGTTTCTAATCCTTTCTCTAGTTCTACCTTTTTCCTGAAGCAACCGCCCTATCTGATGATTCCGGACTCCTAACATTTGAGAGTCATGAAGGTGTTGATTTTGCAACTGCTGCATTCCTTCTTCCATCTGAGCCATCAGATCATAACAGTGCTCCCTATCAACTTTGAAATCTTTAGCCTTCTTGACTGCCTCATTCTCGAGAGTGGCTATCTTTCTTCTTAGGATAGTGATGGTCCCTTCATAGTTCCTCTTCATTCATTGCACAAACCGTGCTTGCTCTTCTGCCCTTTTTGTCCATTTTGCCCAAATTTTCGCTAGACCAGCTTTAGATTTTTCCAGGTCTTCTTGATTCTCGGGGGCTTTCTTTTTTAGACCGCTTATGAGTCTTTTATTAGCCCGGCTTCTTTCCGGGTTTCTGGCAGCTATTTTCATCTTCTGGATCTGAGTTTTGAGGGCCTCATTTTCCTGAGCTAGTTTTTTCTTTTCTCCCTTGTCTGCAGCGGTTTGAACACCATTTTCAAACTAAAGCTCCATGACTCGCCTTTCCAACTGGCTTATTTTGGCCCTGTACTCGTTTTCTTTGGTCAACCAGTCTCATTACACCTGTGCCCCATCGGTGAATTGTTGGACATGGGGTATCTTTGCGGGCCTCTCGGGGATCTGGAATCTTTTGCCGAACCAGATAACGTACTGAGGGTCTACTTCACTTCTAGCTAAATCTCGCACCATGGTGTTAGGTTCAAGAAACCTACATTCATTCCATATCTGGCGAATTTTCCCTTCTGGAAATGCAAATTTTGGGCCCAGTTCAATGGCATATTTACTCAAATTTTTATCAATAGGGATAGTTTGAAATCTTCCTAATTAGCGCAAAACCCTAAAGGGAGCATAAGGCTGAATGCTCCAGATGCCCATCAAGAGGATATAACACACTTCAGCTGACGTGTACACTGCTTCGGTGAAAGGAAGCCATCTGAATGCCCACTCAATTTTATCAGCAGTCAAGGATCTCAAATGTGTAAGCCAAGCTTTAATTCCTTCAGGGAATTCAATACCTGCCACCCGGCTTCCGAATTCTTCAATGCAGCTCAAATCGGTCAAACCGTAATTCATATACCCAACCCAATGGTAGAGATGTTCTTGCATCCATAATTGTAACAACAGATTGCAGCCTTGGAAGAACTTTTCCCCTTCCTGACAGATAGTCAAGGCTCGGTAGATTTCAGGTAAGATTAGAGGAACCACAGTGCTGTTGGCTTTCTTGATTGCAACATCGATCATTCCTACAATACCTATCTCTATATTACCATCTTTTCGCGGACAAACCACAACACCCAAGAAGGCTACCATGAAAGCTGAACCCCGCATTGTCTCCCATTTGTTTTTATTTCTGGCATGGGTTAAACCAGTGTTCGGCTCTTCAAAACCTCGAGGGTTACCATATCGATGATACAAGAACTGGAGCGTGCAATACCCTTTAGATAAATTTCCGTCCTGAATATCCCGACAAATACTCAGGAAATCCAGAAATCTATGGGGGGATACCGGTCTTGGTGCCAATGGATATCGACTTCTAAGGTTTCTATTAAGGCCTGCATAACCCGCAACTTCCTCTAATGTAGGTGTAAGCTCAAAGTTAGAAAAGCGAAACACATTGCGAGTTGGGTCCCAAAAAGCTATTAAAGCTTCAATTATGTCCAACCTTGGCTTGACATTCAATAATCCGACGAGACCTCCCAGAACTTTTACCACTATTTCTCTACTACCTTTTCCTAGATCATTCCACCACATGTGGAGCTTTAAGGGGATCTCATTAAGGACTGTGAAGGGTTCAATTTTGTTTGTGCTCATCCTGCACATTTATTAAGGTGATTATTTTGACCCAAAAAGAAAAAGTAACACCAATTTTTCAAAAATTTCAAACTTGGCTTCGCAAATACGGCCTTTCAGCACTTCGGGGAAGACAATTTTAAAGTTGTACCTGCTAATCGTTTAAAAATGACCCAAGGTGGCTGTTCTTGCAAAAACAGCCTTTCGGCGCCCTTTTGGGAACATTCGGCTTATTTTAAATAAGAATGACATCACCCGACTTATTTGTAACACAGATTAAAATTTTATTATTTTTGGGCTATTCTTGCAAAAAGGGAAAGTTGGACCCGATGAGGGTTGCCTACGTATCCCACATCCGGTGAGAATCAAACTAACGTAGTTCGGGCAAATAAAACTATTTTGAAAACAAAACTCTTTTTTTTTTCATTTCATTTTTCTCAAAAAAAAATTCAGCAGAGTTTCAATACTATTTGGACATTGATTTTTTTCAAAACAGGTGATTAACTCACTCAACCCTTATACCGCTATTTTTTTTTCCAATTTTTCTCTCATCATTCAAAAGCCGGTCAGCATGTGAACCCAAAGCAAATAAATGCACAAGTAGCACGTAAAATATGCATTAGTATGGTCTTTGATTATATGTACACCTGTCCTAGACGGACCCAACCTCTGTATTGAGTCCCCTAAGTCAAATGCACATGATGCAATCAAACGTTCCTACTAGCGATCCGGCATGAGGCTGAGTTATTCTAGGTTTAAAACCTGGGTTTATTGTTCTAGACCTGGCTTACCCAAGCGGACAACTCGAGCCGGGGGGGGCAACGTACCGGGAATATAGAAGCTTTACCGATTTTGCAACTTGTCTGAGCTTCGTTCTAAAATTGGGATATGACTCTAACAGAAAAGAAGTCACACAAAGTGCACACTTCCCAGATGATTTAGAAGACTCAGAGAGAAGAGGGTTTCGTAACAGTTTTATATACAATTCAAGCAATATCAAAGCGGTAAAAAGCAGCATTTAGCACATTAGGTTCAAATACATAAAAATCAGATAATAAATAAAAGCTAACTATAGTAGTTATTCCAAGATCGAATTCTGAACCCTGAACCAGAGATTCTGGGTTCGATCCCTAGTAGAGTCGTCAGAGCTGTCACACCTCCTTTTTCTACCTACACCCCGAAGGGTGCATAAGGGAGTTTTTCCAATTAAAGGACAATCAAAACGGGATTTATTATTAAAAGAATTCAGAGTCGCCACTTAGGAGATTTATGGTGTCCCAAGTCACCGGTTGAATCCCGAATCGAGGAAAAGATTGTCTCTGTTTAACAGTCCGCGAACCAGAAATCCGAGTAAGGAATTCTATTAACCCAGGAGAAGGTGTTAGGCATTCCCGGGTTCCGTGGTTCTAGCACGGTCGCTCAACTGTCATATTTGGCTTAATTATCTGATTTTAGAACATTTTGAACCTATGTGCAAATTTAAACTTTTAACCGCATTTTTTTAAAGAAGATTTAACATCATCTAAAATATGTCTTTGGATCGTGCCACATAAAATGCACCCGCAATCCGAAACACATTTTATTCAACATTATTAAGATTTGAATTTGGGTCACATGAAATGCACACCCGGGTTTAAGGAAGTCAATTATTAAAATAACGCGCCTAAAATGACTACGCATTTGCAATTTGCGAGGGCCATGGAATTTTAACTAAACGGCACGCCTCGAATTCTAAGGATCAATACAAGACTAATTAAATGAGGGCCATGCAATTATTATTTTTGTTTGCATTAGCAAACCTCAATTCTAAATTAAAAGGATTAATCAAACTAAAATTTGGAGGGCCATAACTATTATTATTTTTCTAATGTGGCTTGCCCCAATTCATTTTAAGGAAACTAGTTGAAGGAAATGCATTGAAGGGGTACTAACTACTGAAAATCGAGTCTACTTGGTAGCTGATCCTGCGTCAAATGACTAAGTTATTAAACGAGAATTGTTCCAACAAAGATTCCCTCGCAAGGACGAAGAATGGATTTAGCAAAATTAAACAAATTCAAGTCCATGAAATACACAAGTCTTTTTATGAATGCCTTCTGAGACTTGGCCTGGGAGGAGCCCATTTTTAAATGGACGAGAAGATCCAAAAAAACATGTGACAAACTGCCAAGTCTGTCATGAGCTTCCTCAATTGGGCCAACGTTAGGCTCAGTTCTATGAATCCCTACATTCGCTCGACCAAATAAAACCAATCGGTTAAAAACTATAGGAAGACAAGAATTAAACTAATGAAATTATTTATGAACTTCAACTAATTAAACAAACTCAACAATTTCTGTCACCTAGCAATCCAAGAGAACATCATCACCCCAAGAAAAATCAAAATTCAATTAAGAAATGGTTTGAAAAATTCATTGGCGCATAACCAAGACCCAGCATGCTTTTCATACAAATCTTTTCATACCAAACAATGAATGTGCTGACTAAATGCCATTTTGTTCAGTTTCATTATTTAACATGAACCACTGCTAATTTCAAACCCATGCATGAAGTGATAACCTACCAACCGAACAGGACCAAATGAGACCTAAAATTCAAGGCTTAATAGTTCCAAATGAGACAAGCATCAGGACCATTCCTGCTTTTACTCTTGTGACCCAAACACAGCAGTAGGCCTCATTGCTTGAAAATCAACACAACACTACACTACAGCCCATAGACTGGTCCCTAATGCTATCCATATCTCAATAGCAATGAAAGTTATACAACAGAAAAATGAAGATTGTAGCTTGAAACAGAGATAAGATTTAACTTTAGCGTTGCAGTTTCCATAATCAGAAGGGTGAATAAGTTAACTATACTACAAGAGATTTAAACATTATACTCCCATCCAAACAAACGAACTTCAGCTAACTTACAAACCCAAACATGCTAAATTATGACACCGGGCTATCTTATTAATGAGATTAAAACCAGAAATATAAATGAACAACCAAAACATGTAAAGAAGGCATAAACTACATAGTAGTCACAAGATCTTTGAAAGACAAAAACTGAATTTCAACATTTATCATTAGTATTCCATGTTGAACATATATTTGCACTTCACATGCGATTCAGGATGCAAGAAGTACCTGAAAGTAAACGAAATAAGAAAAATGAAGAATCAGCGGTAATAGCAGCAGACAATCAGCAGCAGTTTTCAACCAGTTTCAAACCCAGAAAAATAAAATATTAGCCCAGGAAAACAGTTTTAATCCAAGCAAATGAACTAGAAGACCTTAACCCGACTTGATTTCAACTCATTTCAACTATCAGCTATCCAGAATTTGTTTCAGCCCTAAGGAAACTTCAGAAATCATCAATAACTCAATGAAACAATATTATAATTTAGAGTTCTCAGAATGTTCTCTTAACTCTTCTCGGTATTTTAGAGTCTCAGAATCTATGTATTTCAGAGTACCAGACTGTTCTCCTCCCTTTTTCAGTATTTTTAGAATCTCATAATGTTCTACCCTTTTTTAACTCTCTGTATTCTTTAGCCTTTTATAGGCAACCAATTAGTGCAATCCCCATTACGAGTGTCCCTTCTTTATTTTAATTATCCTCACTGACTTAGTTTCTAAATTAATCAATTAGTGTCATTTCCATTACCAATCCCCTTTTTCCATTTTAATTATCCTCACTAGCCTAGTGCCTTTAATTAATTCAATAATGCAATTTCTACCCTATCATTATTGAGAAGCTTCCTTAAGTTAGGTAAACACTTGAATTAAACTTACACTAATCAATTCTTATCAACAAGAAATTAATTAAATTATCAGATTAATGTTAGTTAAATCGACTAAATGATTAACAAGATATGACTGATTATACCATTAAGGAAACAAATAACATATTCACAATCAACAAAACCCATGGACGGAAGCTATTTTAAACCTACGGATTGGTCGAGTTTCAATTGAAATCGACCAGAAAAAGAAAAAGAGATGAGGAAGGATGAACAACACAATATTACTAATCGAGAATAAATAATAAACTCGGAAAACTTACCGGCCAGGCTCGAACTTGGAATTGGCACATTGAATCAATCCAAAATAATATCAAACGTTTGTTCTTGGTGGAGAACAGACGAGCATCACTATTTTGTGATGAAACAGGCTTAAATAAACCCAGAAATCCAACAAAATGACCTTTCATGCACTGGTCAGAATTTAGGGTTCTAAGGCTCGAACTCAGATTCGATATTCGAAGAGTTTTAGGTGGATTCGAAGGAAACTGAGCGGGTATTTGGACTGAGGGGGGTTTGGGGGTTCCGGGGTGTCAATTTGGCGGTGAACGGAGCCGGTGCCTCCACCCTAGGGCGGTGAGGGTATGGCGGCGGCTGGTCTCTAGGGTTTGGGTGAGGGAGATGAGAGATGAGATGGGGGGTTCTGAGAGGGGCGGGGTCCGTTTGGGCAATTATATACTGGGGGTGGAATTGGATCCAGGCCGTTCGATCAAACGAGATCAACGGCTTGGATAATCTGACTAAATGGAATGATGATGTTTTAGACACCTTTGAGACCGGATCGGTCTCTGAAAAATGGGTCGGGGTCGGATACGGGCGATGGGGCGCGTTCTGGACCGTTGGATGAATGATCTTTAACGGCTCAGATGAATGGTCGGTAAACGACGTCGTTTGGATGGTAAAGGGGCGGACCGGGTTGGGATGGGTTTTGGGTATATTTGATTTGGGCTGGAGATTTTGGCCCAAATCTATTTTCCCCTCTTCTATTTAATTCTTTTCCTTTTTCTATTTATTTCCCAAACTATTTTTTCAAAATTAAAACTAAAATCCTAAATTAAATTATAAAACCCAAATTTGCTTAAAAAATATTAATTAACTCTAAATAATAATTATAACAAATAATTAAATACTAAATTAAAAGAAAATCACAAAAATTGACTAGAAATACAAAGATATGTTATTTTTTGTGAATTTTTTATTTTTGTAAAACACTTAATTATTAATTAATTCCGAAAAATGTAAAGTCAAATCCTAAGTGCAGATGCTATATTTTTTGTATTTTTAATGCATTAATAAAATTAAACATGCACACAAACATATGCAAACAATCAGGAAAATCGCATAGTAATTCCTAAAATAACACATAATTAAAGAAAAGACCTAATTTTGGGAATTCTTTTGGAGTAATTCATGTGAGGCAAAAATCACGTGCTCACAGGAGTACTCACTTTACTCCCTGCACCCCGTGTGCAGATTCAGGCATTGCTGATCCTGCTAGCGAAAGTTGAGAGCTCCCGGCAGATTTCGGAGTTCACGAGGTAGCTGTTTGGCGTCCGCAGTCCCGTGTTTCTCCCCCCCTTTATCTCATTTATTTTCCCTTATTAGTGACTTTGTAATAATTTTGTAGACTTCTCTGTCTTGTACTAGAATTGATAGATGCTCATGACTGGTGACACCCCGGTATCGGGCTATATTGAGTTTTATTCAGTAACTGTAATGTTTACTGCTTACTTTAGGATTATTTATTACATTTCAGACTTAATTCTTATTGTTTAATTGCTTAAAAAATGGAATGTGGAAAGTGTCAGCTAGCCTTGTCTTCAAGAGAGGCGCCATCACGACCGGGTCCGGGTTTAGGGTTGTGACATGAATACTCGACTGGTAGCTGTTTTTATAAGCAAACTCTGCAAGCGGTAGAAACTGATCCCATGACCCTCCGAAATCAATGACACAAGCATGCAACATGTCCTCCAATATCTGAATAGTGCACCCGGAATGTCCGTCCGTCTAAGGGTGAAAAGTTATGCTCAACTCAACCTGAGTACCCAACTCTCGCTGCACAGACTTGGTCAGCCGATCCACAATCATCCAAATAGTATCGAACTTCTTCAAAGTCCGTAGGAGCCCAACTACAAAGTCTATGGTGATCCGCTCCCACTTCCACTCTGGAATATCCATCTGCTGAAGCAAGCCACCTGGTCTCTGATGCTCATATTTCACCTGCTGACAATTGAGACACCGAGCTACAAATCCCACAATGTCCTTCTTCATTCACCTCCACCAATAATGCTATCTCATATCTTGATACATCTTCGCGGCACCCGGATGAATGAAATACTGTGAGCTATAAGCCTCCTCCACAATCAACTGTCGAAGCCCATCTACATTGGGCACACATATCCGGCCCTGCATCCTCAACACCCCATCCTCACCAATAGTCATATCTTTGGCATCATCGTGCTGAACTCTGTCCTTAAAGACAAGCAAATGAGGATCATCATACTGGCGCTCTCTGATGCGATCATATAAGGAAGACCGAGAAATCACACAAGCCAATACCCGACTGGGCTCCGAAATATCTAACATCATGAACCGATTAGCCAAGGCCTGAACATCAACTACAAGAGGTATCTCCCCAACTGGAATATATGCCAAACTCCCCATACTCACTGCCTTTCGACTCAAAGCATCGACCACCACATTGGCCTTCCCCGGATGGTACAAAATAGTAATATCGTAATCCTTTAGCAACTCTAACCACCTCCGCTGCCTCAAATTGAGATCCTTCTGTTTGAACAAGTGCTGGAGGTTGCGATGATCAGTAAACACCTCACAAGACACCCCATACAAGCAATGCCTCCAAATCTTCAACACGTGAACTATGACAGCCAACTCTAAATCATGAATGGGGTAGTTTTTCTCATGGGGCTTCAACTGAAGAGAAGAATAAGCAATAACTCTACCCTCCTACATCAATACACACCCAATACCAACTCTCGAAGCATCACAATACACGGTATATGAACCTGACGCTGATGGCAAAACTAACACTGGAGTTGTGGTCAAGGCTGTCTTGAGCTTCTGAAAGCTCTCCTCACACTCATCCAACCACCTAAATAGAGCACTCTTTTGAGTCAACTTGGTCAAGGGCGATACGATAGATGAAAATTCCTAAACAAACCGGCGGTAATAACCCGCCAAACCAAGAAGGCTGCGAATCTTTGTGGCTGAGAACGGTCTGGGCCAAATCTAAACCGCCTCTATCTTCTTCGGATCAACTTGGATACCCTCATTGGACACCACGTGCCCCTATAAAGCCACTGATCTGAGCCAAAACTCACACTTGGAGAACTTTGCATAAAGCTTCTCCTCTCTCAATCTCTGCAGCACAACTCTCAAATGCTCCGCGTGCTCCTCCTGACTACGCAGAATATCATCAATGAAGACTATGACAAACGAGTTGAGATAAGGCCGGAACACGCTGTTCATCAAATGCATGAACGTTGCTGGAGCATTGGTCAGCCCAAAGACATCACTAAGAACTCATAATGACCATATCGGGTCCTGAAAGTCATCTTTAGAATATCCGAGTCCCTGATCTTCAACTGGTGATAACCTAAACGGAGATCAATCTTGGAGAACACTCTCGCTCCCTGAAGTTGGTCGAATAAATCATCAATGCGAGGCAAAGGATACTTGTTCTTAACTGTTACTTTATTCAACTGCCTATAATTAATGCACATCCTCATCGAGCCATCCTTCTTCTTCACAAATAGAACCGACACACCCCAAGGAGACATACTAGGCCGAATGAGCCCCTTATCAAGGAGTTCCTGAAGCTGCTCCTTTAGCTCCTTCAACTCCGCTGGTGCCATACAATATGGTGGAATAGAAATGGACTGAGTGCCCGGCACCAGATCAATACCAAAATTAATATCCCTGTCCGATGGCATGCCTGGCAAGTCTGCAGGAAACACATCGGGAAAGTCCCTCACAATTGGAACAGAATCAATACTAGGAGTCTATGCACCGACATCCCTCACAAAGGCTAGATACGAAATGCAACCCTTCCCAACCATACGATGGGCCTTCAAGAATGAAATTACCCTACTGGGAACATAATCAGTCGAACCTCGCCACTCAATCCGTAGCACACCCGGTATAGCCAATGTCATTATCTTAGCATGACAGTCCAAAATAGCACGACACAGAGATAGCCAATCCATGCCCAATATAACATCAAAATCCACCATACATAACAACAAAAGATCTACTCGGGTCTCCAAACCCCCAATAATCACCACACATGACCGGTACACACGGTCTACAATGACAGTATCGACCACTGAAGTAGATACATGAACAGGTGAAACAAGAGACTCACGGGGCGTACCCAAATAACGAGAAAAATATTATGACACTTAAGAATAAGTGGAACCGGGATCAAATAATATAGAAGCATCTCTGTGGCAGACTGAGACAATACCTATAATAATAGCATTGGAAGCAATAACATCGGGTCTAGCTGGAAGTGCATAGAAACGGGACTGATCGCCACTTGATCAACCTCCCCTTTTAGGGTGACCCCTAGCTGACTGACCTCCACCCCTAGCTAGCTGGATGGGTGGTGGTGAAGTAACTAGCGCTGAAGCTGATGGCTGACTCCTCTACTGAGATGAACTCGCAAGACGACGGGGACACTACCTCTACATATGACCCATCTCTCAACACTCATAACAACTCCCGAGTGCTAGAGACGGGGACTGAAGGGAACCCCTAGAACCGAAATGACTAGCAGATGCACCTGGCATAGAAGAGCCCTGAACTGATGAAGCATAGGACGAACTCTGAGCTGGAAGGGCACTAAGTGATGACTGGACCTGATGAGAATTGTGTGAACCATGACCCGATGATGCCACATGATAAACTGGGCGAGCTGGCTGAGCATGCCTGAATGGACGGCCTCTACTGTGCTGAAATTGACCTCTCGAAGGAGCACCACAATAACTACCAGATCCTCGAGGCCTCTTGGCTTCCCTCTCATCTTGCTCCTAGCGACGAACTGACTCAATCTCATAAGCAATGTCTACAACCTCCTCAAAAGTAGCACCAGACACCCTCTCCCTGGTCATAAGAATATGAAGCTAATATGTGAGGCCATCAACAAACCTCCTAATCCTCTCTCTATCTACCGGAACCAACCAAATAGCATGACGAGCTAACTCGGAGAACCTCATCTCATACTGTGTCACAATTATCTCTCCCTAACGCAACCACTCGAACTGCCTGCGCAGCTCCTCTCTGCGAGACTATGGCACATACTTCTCGAAAAAAGGAATGGAGAACTGCTGCTAGGTAAGGGGTGTTTCACCAACAGGCCTACGCCTCTCATAAGCCTCCCACCAAGTGAAGGCAACTCCAAAAAACTAAAAAGTAGTGAAAGTGACCCTGCTGGTCTCCAGAATACCCATTGTACAAAGAATCCTTTGACACTTGTCCAAGAAACCCTGGGCATCTTTGCCCTCTACACTACTGAAAGTCAGAGGTTGAAGTCTACCAAACCTCTCCAACCTGCGTTGCTCGTCCTCTGGCATGGCAGGAGCTACATAGTCCTGAGCAGCTGCAACCGGTTGGGGTAGATATGCCCCCGGTGTTTGAAGTCCCTGCACGACCTGCTCAAGTGTGCGAGCGACGGGAGTCTGAGTGCATCCCCCAGCCTGAGAAGTAGCTGCAGCTGTAGTAACGTAGACCGCCTGAGCTAGGCCAGTGCATACTGATAGAATATGAGCCAAGGCCTCCTGAAGACCCAGAATCACAATAGGCATAGATGGTTCTTGAGTTGGTGTTGTTGGAGCGTCCATAACTGGGACCTGATCCTGAACTGGGGCGGCTGGTGGATCTGTAGGTGCTGCCCTAGCTGTTGTTTGGGCTACACCCCTTCCCCTACCTCAACCTTGACCGCTTCCTTGACCTCTAGCGACCACAACTAGTGGTACTGGTGGTCGCCCATCCTGACCGGTAGCACATGTCCCTACCATCTATGAGAGAATAGAATAACAGAAGTTTAGTACTCGGATCAACAGATTCGCACGACAAGAATTTCAAGAATATAAAGTTTTTTTTCTGAAGGTTCTGCAGTCTATCGAGGATAAATATAGACGTCTCCGTAGCGATCTGCAAGACTCTACTAAACCTGCTCATGTCTCGTGAGACCTATGTAACCTAGGCTCTGATACCACGTGAGACCTATATAACCTAGGCTCTGATACCAACTTGTCACGACCCTAAACCCGGACCTGATCGTGATGACACCTCTTGTGAAAACAAGGCCAGCCAACAACACACAATTCATTTTAAACAACTAAATAGCACAATTAAGTCATTAACATAATTAAATCCCAAAAAGAAATAGTGAAATAGTATAATTTGCGGAAAACCAACATTGCCTGATATCGGGGTGTCACCAATTATGAGCATCTATAAGTCTAGGAATACAGAAAAGGGACTAAACAGTCTATTACAATATCTAGTACAAAGGAAAGAAATAATGATAAGAGGGAGAAGCACTGGGCTGGGAACACCGAGCAGCTACCTAGTGGACTCCGAAAATCTGCTGGAAGCTATCAACCCTCGCTAGTAGGACCTGAAGCACTTGAATCTGCACACAGGTGCAGGGAGTAAAGTGAGTACTACAACTCAGTGAGTAATAACAATAAATCAAGACTGAGCGATAAGAAATCATGTAAAACAGAACAACATGTAATACAGAGGCAGAGTAAAACCAGTAAAGTGCAATAAAATAGTGAAATCTCATAAAAACACCTTAGTTCAGTTTAAGCTTCTTTAAAATACCTTTTTAACAATTAAACAAGTAAAATGACAGGCAGCTAGAAAAGATAAACACATAAAAATCGCCCCTCGGTCACAATACCAACAGAATCAGCTCCTCGGGCAACAACATGGAACAACACCAGCCCCTCGGGCTATATCTCATATCACAATGGGTACCCGCGCTCACTGGGGGTGTACAGACTCCGGGAGACGTCCCTTACGGCTCAAGTGCAATATCAAGTCATCTCGTGGTACAATCAATAGGCTCTCGACCTCATATGAAGACACCTCGTGGCGTACAACTCAGGCCCTCGGCCTCATAATCATGATTAGTGTATCACTGTTGCGGCATGCAACCCGACCCAAAAGTATCCTCATAACACAGACCCTTGGCCTTGCTCAGTCATAATCCCACTCGGGCAACAGTAAAATATGATGCTCAGCCCAAAATATCATTTAAAGTGTTTAAAACAGGGTAAACATGGCTGAGTTATGAAAAAACAGTATAATATAGCATGACTAAGTACAAGTATAAAGTCAGAATAGTGAGGAACAGTAGCAAAGATCCCCTAATGGTCCAAAACAGTTGGCACGAGGCCCAAATATGGCATTCAGCACAAGACATGATGATAGCAAACAGTTTTCAATCACATACGCAGTAAAACAGTCATTCGGGACGGACTAAGTCATAATCACCAATGGTGCACGACCCCACGCTCATCATCTAGCATGTGCATCACCTCAATATAATACAACGATGTGAAATCTGGGGTTTCTTACCCTCGGAACAACATTTACAATCATTACTCACCTCAATTCGATCCAAACTCTAGCCCGTGACACCTTTGCCCCTTGAATCGGCCTCAACTCGCGTCGAATCTATCCAAAATTAGAATCACGACGTCAAAATATGCTAAGGGAATGAATCCCATGCGAAAATAATCAATTTACAACATAAATCCCAAAATTAACCAAAATCTGACCCCCGGGCCCACTTCTTGAAATTCGATAAAATTTACATCAATAGATTTCGTATCTCCCCACGAGTTCATACATATCAAAAGTCCTAAAATCTGACCATAAATGACCCCTCAAATCCTCAAGTCAAGGTCTACAATACCAAGCCCTAATCCCCAATTTTTAACCCTTAATTTCCATAATCTTAGGCCAAATTAGTAAAATAATAACATAAGATCGATTATTAGGCTCAAATTTCTTACCTCCAGACGTTATCCCTTGAATCCCTCTTCAAAATCTCCAAAAAAGCTTCAAAACCGACTTGAAATGGTGAAGAACAACTCAAAAATCGTGAAGGAACCCTTTTATACCTTCTGGCCCAGGCTTTTTGCACCTGCGACCCTTTTACCGCTTCTGCGATCTTGACCACCGCACCTGTGATTTCCACTTAAATGCCCAAAGTTGCATCTGCGATCAAATAACCGCACCTGCGCCATTGCAGGTGCGCTCAGCACACCGCATATGCGGCTCCTACCCTTCGTATCCTTGACCGCATTTGTGGTTCCTAATCCGCAGGTACAGAAACAACAGAAGCAGAAAAATTCTGCAGCTTCACCAAAACTCCAAACTCTCCGTCAACCATCCAAAATTACCCCGAGGCCCCCGGGACCTCAACCAAAAGCACAATCAAGCCATATACCACTATTCTAACTTATACCAATCTTCAAAACACCTCGAACAACATCGAATCCACCAAAACACATCGAATTCAAGCCTAAGGTTCTCAAATCTTCTGAATTACGCTTTTAATCAAAAAGTCTACTAAACCACGTCCGAATGACTTGAAATTTTGTACACACATCCCAAATGACACAACAAATCTACTGCAACTCCCGGCCATTCCGACCCCTATATCAAAATCTCACCTATCAACCGAAAAATGCCAAAATTCTAATTTCGCCAATTCAAGCCTAAATCAACTCCGGACCTCCAAAACACATCCCGATCACGCTCCTAAGTCCCAAATCACCTTCCAAAGCTATCCTAACCATCAGAACTCACATCCAAGCCCTTTAACACATAAGTCAATATCTGGTTGGCTTTTCTAACTTAAACTTCCTCAAAAGAAACTAAGTATCTCAAACCTTACCAAAACCTCTCCGAACCCGAACCAAACAACCTGATAACCCAAAATGTAGCTGATTAAGGCAATAAGAAGCAGAAATGGGGGAAACGAAGCAGTAACTTATGAGACGACTAGCATGCTCATTTTCTTATTATACTTGCATGCTAGTATAAGGTTTGAGATGACTGGCGAGTAGATGAAATAAAGGAATATAGAAGTAGATGATACGAACATAGAAGTAGATGAAATAAAGGAATATCAATCTGCAAATTGGGTGACACCACCTGAAGCTGTGTGGCACATATTTGCTTTTCCTATCAGTGAAATAATTCCAAATGTATACCATCTTCAACTCCATCTTGATGGACAACAAATTGTTTCCTTCAAAAATACAAACAATATTAATAGAATTGTAAATAATCCTATGATTAAAAAAATAATGTTAACTGAATTTTTTACAATGAATAGCGAAAAGGAAGATGCTATGAATTTGAATTTATTATATCGCGAATTCCAGAATATTTTGTTTGGTCTGCAACATACAAAATGTGGTCACATCTCCAACAAGGATATGCTATTGGTAGAGTTGTAACATGTCATCCAACCGAAGGAGAAAGATACTATCTTAGATTGCTCTTAGTGAACGTAAGAGGACCAAAATCGTATAAAGATTTGCGAACTGTAAATGGAGAAACTTGTGACACGTTTAGAGAAGTGGCAGAAAAAAGAGGATTGTTACTTTGCGATAATAATTTAATAGAATGCATGTCAGAAGCAGTAAGTTACCAAATGCCACACAGTTTAAGGCAATTATTTATTGTACTATTAGTTTATTGCAATCCCGCTAATCCAAGAGAGATGTGGGAAAAATTTGAATGCCCGATATCTGGAGATTTCAAAAAATACCCGAACATGCATACAAGAGAAATTTGTTACAAAGTGCTAAATCATATTAATGATATTCTTCATTCAATGGGTCGTGATATCAACGAATTTGAACTAACTCAGGGCAAAATTCAGCCATCTGCAATAGCCAAAGAAGCTAAAGATGTACATTTTGAAAGAAATATTATCGTTAATGAACAAGATCTACTATTACCATATAAACTAAACACTGAATAAAGAAGAGCTTACAATATAATCCTTGATACAATATTCTCAAATAAACCCGGAGCATTCTTCATTGATTGTCCGGGAGGAACTGGAAAAAGTTTTTTATATTGTGCCTTATTAGCTACAATGAGACATAGAGGATTTATAGCATTAGCGACTGCGAGTTCGGGTGTTGCTGCCTCACTTCTTCCTGGAAGCCGAACTTCTCATTCCCGATTTAAAATACCTATTGATGTTGATGGAAATTTTAGTTGCAATATTAACAAACAAAGTTCACTAGAATCGTTGATTCGAGATGCAAAACTAATAGTATGGGACGAAATTTCAATGGCGGAAAAAGAAATAATTGAAGCACTAGATTTGCTCCTTAGAGATTTAATGGAAACAACTATGTTGTTCGGTGGAAAGGTTGTTGTATTTAGTGGCAATTTTAGACAAACTCTTCCCATTGTCCGTGGCAGACAAAGGGAAAATTTTGTTCGTAAAAGCTTACTATGTTCTGAAATTTGGCATCAACTTGAAAAATTACAATTGTCTGAAAATATGCGTGCGAAAATAGACCCAACTTTTTGTGAATATTTAATGAGAATTGGTACTGGAAAAGAAAGAAAATTATAATAGCAAAATAGAAATTTTCCATTCTCTGATCATACCTTTCAACACTAAAAAGGATTTGTTGAATCATCAATTTAAAGTTACTTATCCTGATTTATATTTAACTCATTCAAATATTTCTTTTATTACTTCTCGTGCAATTCTAACTATAAAGAATGACTTCATTGATGAAATAAATGACATGCTAATTTCTCAATTCTCGACTGATGAAAAAGTCTATTTAGCTACTGATGAAACAATTGATCCAAAAGATTAAAGTGAATATGAAGATTTTTTTGCACACTTTAAATTCTCCTGGCTTACCTCCCTAAAAAATTGTGTCTAAAAAAAATTGTCCAATTATATTACTAAAAAATTTGAATCCCTGCGAAGGTTTGTGCAATGGTACACAATTAATATGTAATAATTTCATACCTCATGTTATTAGTGCTACAATATCTAGTGGAGATTTTAAAAATACATATGTATTCATTCCGCGGATACCACTATTAACATCAGAAGATGAAAAACTACCTCTTCAATTTAAAAGAACACAATTTCCAATACGGTTATGTTTCGCCGTGACTATAAATAAAGCTCAAGGTCAAACAATAGATTTTGTTGGCATTTATTTGCAAGAACCTGTATTTTCTCATGATCAGTTATACGTTGCTTTATCAAGAGCTAAAGGTTCTAACTGTGTCAAGGTATTAATTAGACCAACTATAGCTGACGATGATGATGATCACTCCAATGTAGTTTATGATGAAATTATTGAAAAAACTCTTTCTTTAACTTAGACCATCATTCCTGACAGTAAGTTTGACGTACAACTTGTTCATTTTTTGTATTCTTCCATTTTATATTATAGTCATTCTGACAATGTTACATATATTCATTATGATATTATGATGTGTTATACTTGCAGATTATATCTAGATGGCAGAAAGGTTCAACATCATTGCGATTACTCCAGAAACAGAAGAATGGACCTGTAAGGTTCAAGTAGTTGATAAAGGCAAACCTAGAGACAACAAAGAGAAAACGAAAAAGTATCAATTGATGGTTTTACAAGATGAAGAGGTGATCTTTAAAGGATTCATAAGTTTGTCAATAGTAATTAAATTAATATTATCCTAATTGTGTCTTATTTTTTTACAGGAAAATCAAGTCGAATGCATTATATTCAATGCGGAGATAATGCATTTTGAAGATCCGTTTCGCCCTTTCCATACTTACTTGGTGTCAGTTTCACAAGTCAAAGAATCAAACTATATGTATGAAAATCTACTTAACAAATTTACATGGACAATTGATAGGTGTACCATTGTTGAGCCAATAGAAACTGTTAATCCTCCAGAAGATCCACTACTGCCGCCAACGCGCCTAAATCTAATACCATTTGGCAACTTTGAATATCAACCCAAGGGATTTGAATTCGGTAATTGAATATTTAAATATCTATGTTGTTTGTTCACTTAAAGTTCACATTTATTAGTATTATTGTTATTATTACTATTATTGTTTATAATAATTTTCATTATCTATTAATTTATTTGTCGTTCTTTTTAAACGGAAGATGTGCTTGCCATTGTGCTCAACACTAGCCCCTCAACATATGCTTCAAATGGGAGGAGAATTCAAGATTTTATCATCATGGATGATCAGTAAGTATACATAAACCTGTTTTATTGGGTCCAAATAGCAACTGATGATTCAAGTATGATATACTATCTCACTTTCGTATGTTGTCTAGCAATAGCATACAATAAATGAAACTGAGATTTAAGTTGAGGTTGTACCCTTTAAAAGGCTACTTTCCACGCTTCAATTCACCTTTGGTTTTGCTATAATTATGATCATTCAAAGCATACTTAGGTCCGGTAAGCATTATCGGAATTATTATGGTTTAACTTTTTACTACCAACATTTATAGATCACTATAATATTTGATCATATCTTTAAATATATTCCCAACAATGCAAAGTTTCTCTTGCTATAAGAATATAAGTAAAATTAGAGCTAATATCATATTGTGCTTTTGATTTTGTAGGTTTTAATTTGTCTCAATTTTTTTGCAGCTAATTTATGTTTTTCCAAGATTGACTTCAAACTTTTAATTTATTCTTTATTTATAAGAATAATTTTCGGGATAGCTGCATGGAGTGACGATGTGTGGTTGCTAAAAGTACACACCAATCCAAGAGTCTAAACTTATCACTACCTCTTAAGATTTTAAAAATCTTTAGTTGTACTTCAATAAAGTTAGAAGCAATGATCCAGAAAAGAAAATTTTAGTTATGGCAAGACACCAAATTAGGAAGAAGCTATTATAAGCTAACTTAAAAATATGTTTCGTTATTTACTGTTATATGCGCCAAAGAATTAGATTGTTGTTAAGAATTATTTAGAGAAATACATAATGCCTTGAAATGTAGAAATATAGCATAACCAAGTTTGTAGTTGCTTTTTTTTTTTTATCAATGACTTTCTAATTTATCTATAGTTGTTCTTCATCTATTTGAAAGGAACAAAGTATGACATCTACAACCTCGATGGAAGAAAAAAATAATCATCATGTTTAGTTGTTGGATTTAAAATCAAATTTATATTTGAAAAATATTTTTTTATCTTTTATTCAATATAAGCTTGAAGTTTGAAGTGAATCCGTACCTCAAAGAAAATTATTTTTTCATAATGGAATGGATATTTATTACACCTCATATTTGTGTATACACACGCGCTATATTTTGTTGCACTTATTTTAGCTTTTGTATTAAAATGAATCATAAGAATTAGAGTTGGAGGGCCAAAATGGAACAAGGTTGAGATCGAGTGTCAAAATAAAAAATGAAGCCAAGTTAAATGGGTTGTATATGTGTTTGACCTATAGTTAATGTTGTGTTTTGTTTGTTCATGGGGAAGAGGTGTAGATAGCCAAACGGTTGTACGTGCCTAGCTAGATATCACGAGCCTAGGTAGTGGTAACCCGTGCTAGCAGGAGCCCAATATTTTAAAAGTTGAAACAATTATTTTTTTTGTTAATTTTGCGTTGATACTACAGTGCAAAGAATAAAATTGATCCATATAAGTTGGTATCAATTTAGATAGACAATATCGCACAATATTATGCTAATTGCTCGATTATTACATACATTTTGGAGAAAAATATTCATCATGATGTTGCATTAGGACGAATAATACATTCTTTACATCCATTGCGCATTATGATATTAGATGCTTAAGTATAAAGATGATAGTATCTACATAGTTTTATATGTAAAGGAACTACCATGCCGATAGTCTTTATATATTAAAGAACTACCCCTGCCCAAGCTATCTCCATTGTTACTCTGCAAAGTTTCATTGTCATTACATTCCACTTTGTAGAGACTTCCCCTCAATCTCAAGCTTTTGGGTTCAACTTTGGCAGAAAAGATTTCGTCTATACAACACGAGTGAGCTAATATTAAATCATCGAAGAAATATGTCAAATGAAACTTTAACATGGTGTGAAACCTCAAAATATAATTTTATTTTCTTCCAAACAGTAGACAACACTTCCTCTTCTCGACTGTCTGGACCAAATAAATGCGCAGGCTGATTTGTCGTGGGAGGAGAGGGGGGTTAAGCAGTCTTGGAGCTTTCAGACTGCTAATCAAAATTTTTTGATGTGGAAGCCTACATAAATCACCTGAAGAGCAAGAGGAAATTCTACCAGAATTTAGAGAAGATCATCTCTGCAATGTAGAGGAATTACCCAATCCAAACAATCTCCATCTTGTGTGAGCAAATTTCCATTAACAAGATTTGTAATCCATAAACAGAACAAAAATCATGAAAGAATTATGCTATATGCAATAGAATCTTTCCATCAAACAATCATCTTAAAACATAAACATGTTTTCTTGAAAAAGTAAAAGATTCGAAATTGAACAAGGACATTAATTCTTGAACTGAAAAGTCCAAATATTACCTCGCTGCAAATGTTCAAAGAGGTCGTTGATGCTGAAAATGCTACCACAATATCCCTAACCACCATAGCCTGTTAGCACTATTTTTTAAAGAAGAAGGCAAGGTTTTCCTATAAGCTCACGACTATAGAAGAATGTTTTCATCCTAAAAGATGTTGAAGTCTTCATTAGAGTCTTAGGTCTCTATCCCGTATCTCTTCTTCAAAATGGACTGAACTTTAAATGAAAAGATCAAACAAATGTACCAAATTTATTAATTAAAGTAGAAAATAAAACAAATTAATCAATTTTTCTATACAAGAAGCAGAAATAACTTGAATGCAGTGAATTATGTCCCCTTTTTTAAACAAAAATGAGACAAGTCCAAGTAGTTACAATCACAAATTGCAGAAGTTGGAGCAAAATTCTTAAGGTTTAAATGTTACTGTCCTATTTAGTGAAATATTAATACAAATTCCATCTAAATAAAGCAATCCATACTTTGAATCTTTTCGAAGCAATCACCTTACAGAAGCTCCATGCATCAGTCAACTAACTTGTAATTTTTTGGTAATGTTCCATGCAAAGGTACCATACAAATACAGATACCTATAAGCAAACTTGAGACTACTACTTTCTCGGATGATTGTGTTGGAAATTCATGAAAATTTAGTAAATGAGACACAATTATATATAGCTAGCAATAAGGAGCTTCTATGAGAACAAAGATAACCAAGAATATATTTCAAGTATCTGAAATTCTCTATACCGCATTTAAATTTTCAAGTCTCACAACAGATTTGGATAATATCAGTTTATTTCATTCGAAAAAAAATGAAAGACAGAAAATCCACATAGTTACAACAACAACTCGTCAAAGTTTTTCTCTATAATTTTAATCTCTCATGTTGCATGGTGAAAAAGGAGAAAGGAAAAAGGTGTAAAGAATTACATATGCTAACCGTGTCAAACATTCGGCTCTCCGTTGTTGACAATATGATATACATGCATTCGTAATTTTTTATTTTCTCTGTTACCTCCGGAGGATGCATAAGAAACCAAAGACACAATCCAATTCATTGAAGAATTTTGGCATACACCTCGGTGACAAAGAATTTTTTATTTAAGAAATCAGATTCAGGTCATGAAAATAGAGAAACGAAAGTGGTAGTTAGCTTCAACACAAATACCAACTATATGGAAATATACAACACTGAAAATCTATTAGAAGTACATATACATACCTTTATTCTACAATAACAAAGTCTTGTAAAAACAAAGAAGCAGAACCCCTCAAATTCAACAATAGGATAAATTCCTAAGCCTTAGTGACTCGAGTAGCAAAGAGGTTTTGCATATCAACAAAAACGAATGGTGCAAAAGAAAAAGCTTACTTCAAATTATCAAGAGAGACATGTCCATTGAGCGTACCATTCTTGACCCCTTCTTAACCTTATTCGCTACATAATGCTCTTTCCTTAATTAACTCTGAAATTGAACAAATATCAATTTAGTTATACACAACAGCAGAAAAACCTAAAAAATCTAACCGAATTGAAATTAAAGTAAAATAAAACCTGAATTGAGCACACAAAAAAAAAGATACCTAGTTCTATATTATTAGTAAAATTCATTGAAAATCAGAGGCATCATCGAGGAAGATCAAGAGAGAAGAAAGCTGACTATGAAGAAGAATAGCAAAATAAGGATGAGTGTATGCAGTGGGTTCAGTAAAAAAAGTCACGTAGAGTTTATACTAAAATGACTAAAATATTCCTAACTTTACTTTTATTGCCATGAAGTAGCCAGGTCAAAACTCTGGCTCTTCTTCTAATATATAGATGGTTATGGCCCGTGCTTGAAATTGTCATCATTTCAGAAGTAAAAGAACCTAATAGAACACCAAGAGCACAGATATGACCTAAAGCATAGAGAATATATATATAAGATGACAATTTCCACCAGGAGTATTAACATCAGACAACTTATTAGTGAGATTCATCCTCATAAATGCAATATTCTAAATAGACCGGATACATATTACTTAAAAAGAAATAAACATATCAGCAAGTTTCAACTGTTATGCTACTATCTTATATTAACCATCATATTAATCTCATATTACTTTATGAGTGAGGTAGCTTCTAAAATAAGACATACCTGTACGATCAAAATACAATAAAGATATTGTTAGAGGCTCTTTAATCCAACATGAAAAAGGAAAAAAAAATAGATATGCGAACAGACAAGCCCTTACAGATCCTGATCATTGCATTCACATTAGCACCATGTTGGGTATGTTTCATCTCTTAATCTGTTGTGGAAGGGAAGATCTCTTAATAATAGAGAAATACAACCTGAACTCATGGCCCTATTGGATAGTAAATAAACTTAAATGAGCCTTTACGCAACAAAAAAAGTTTATGAATACTATCCAAGGTATAAAGTTCTCGATTGAATAAAGTGACATGTAAGATGGCTATTTCGAATAGATCTTACACACTTCAGGGGACGATTATCTTTCTCTGTTAAGCTTCTTACTGCCATTATGAAATATTTATCTTGTCTGCTTCATGCTGCTCTGGAAAATAGGGGATTGAAGATGATATCATTTGCTTGGGTCAAAGCTTGAGGGCACTTAGGTCACTGCATATGATCTCTATACGTTGCTTTTTTTCTACCTACACAAATATTACGTGTAGCTTTTCAGTTATTCTGGATTGTTATCCAATTTACTCACATAACAATTACAGAGCTTTTCATATTATCTTTGGTCTTCCTTGTCTTTTCAACTTGCAGGTGCTTTTCTTACTCTTTAACATCAATTTTATTGTTTTCTATCTGTTTTTGCTTTTTTTTTGTTTCAAATTCATGAGAACAGAGTGAATTAAAGATATATTTTCGAGTTAGGATTTTGATGGATAAAATTGGGAAATTTTTCTTCGAAGATAAATTGAAATAAAAAAAAATCCAGTTTCTTTACTTGCTTCAATTCCTATCGGCATGGTGGCACTGAAGAGCAGTGTTTTATGCTTTTATGTAATATTTAGTTTATGTTATGATAAAAATCAAAATATGGTGGATGTCTACTCTTTCTCCATGATCTTTCTCTCAAATGGTTAATGACATATTCAATGACATATTTTCTATGTTCAATGACATATTCCATGACATATTTTCTTCACTTTTCATGCCTATATAAAGGCCTTGTAATAGATAGGAAAATACACACAATTTGAAGAAGAAAATCTCTTCCTTCTCTCTATCTCCATTTCTTGTTCATGTTTTACTAAATTGCTTTTATTTCCTTGTTCCATATTGCTACTTTGAGTTATATTTCATAATACGTTATCAGCACGAATCTCTAACAAATTGTATATATATATCTACAAAAAATTTCATACATCCAGAAAGATTACAATTAGAAGCCATACATATCATCACATGGTTAAATGTAAAGAGAAACTATATATGGTAAGTAATGAAATGTAAGAATGTATGATTATCTTATGCTTGTCATTCCTTTAAAATCTCATATGCACACAACTTCGTACTACACCTGTATTGCATAAGCACATATTAATATTACATCTTTTATATCACATGAATGGAATAAAATTTTCGAAGTTCTATATGTGAAAATCATAGTAGCAGTTAATTGTTGATATGATGCATGTCATGGTAACCAAGGATATTTTATATAAATTGTCTTATGCATATTTATGTGTTAACTATCTTCAATATGTCTTGCCACTTTAAACATTTTCTTTTACTTGGATGAATATTTTTTTTTCCTTTTGGATTTTTACACTTGCATATAGTACCCAAAAAAACAAAGGAATAAAAAATAAAATAAAATTGGTCATACTGATTAAAAGCATAAATCATCTTGAAGAAAACAAGAAATACTTCACATCTTTATCTAGGTTGATTAATTACTTCTTTGAAATTTGGAAAACAAACCAGCTATTGAGAAAGTATACTTCATAATTTATGGTCGTATCATTTGAAAGCAAACACTGATTAGTATGACTACTAGAAGAGGTATTTTTGAGTATCCATGATCTACTTGATGCTTGCTACTGACTTACCATTTTTAAGTATTTTATACGAATGATGCACAAGCTACAACTGGTAAGTTGTTACCTATAATGTCACTTTTCAGGTAATATAAATGTTGAATTTATGTATTAGTACTATATATGTGTTGTTACCTATATGATGTACTTTTGATAAATTTATTCACTAATTGCTTGGTTGAATTGAATGAAGGAAAGTCATGGCGTTAAATAAAATCCAATAGGTAGAATATACCCCGAAAACAACAATATTTTTGAGAGAAACTCAATAAATATTATGACAATGATTTTATGATCCTTTTAAACTCTAATAGAATCTAGAAGAAATATTCTGACTACAAACAATTGTATTTCATATAAATGCTACAAATAATTAATAAAGCTTTACGCTAATTTGAGATTTGTACACTTATTTAAGAAAGCAAATTTGATTTGCTAAGTTGCAAATTAGTTGTGTATAACTTTCTTGGCATGTGATTGAAATTAAGGCTTGAGAATGAATCTCAATATTATTTAGCCTATTATGCCATTGATTGAGGGTAAGACATCGGAATCAAGTCATGATGCTCCATAATGATAAGAATTGGGTTTGAGTCCCAATTTATTATGGCCTAACATGTCTTTATATTGGTAAGACATTAGGTTTGAGTCCCAATGTACCATATTGATGATATAATGATGACTAAAGAAAAATAATATATTTTTCATGAAAAGGCATGAAAATTGTCCCACTTGATTTGCTTCATTCTTGAAGTGAATGTGATAGCAGTGCATAATAAGTTTCAATGAAGACAAACCAAACGATATCGTTTGGTTTAATGCCAGGGTCGGCTGAGTCGGGTCACTGGATCAGGTTACGGGTTACGGGTAAAGGGTAGTGTATCTCAGCCGTTGAATTGATCTAATCTAACGGCCCTTGATGAATGATCACCAAACGACGTCGTTTGGCGTAGCTGAATTGGACCGGTACCTGGGCTATTTTGGATTGGGCTGTGGGGGTGGGTTAAAATGGTTTGGGCCTGGATTTTAATCCAGGTCCGATTTTGTGTATATGTATTATTTTTAAATTTTTTTCTAATTTAAATTTTAATATTAACTATAAAATAATTTTAACTTCACAAAAAATATATTAATTACTCTATAACAATTATTTAACACATAAACAAAACATCAATCACACAGTGGAATATTTAAAATAGAACGATTGCATATTTTTTGTGATTTTATTTAAATTATCTTTTAAATGCATAATTAAATCCTATATGCATGCAATATGTATTTTATTTTATTTTTTATTTTATTATGACAAAGTAAACACTTACGGACATAACACAAGTATTTAACACCACGCAAATTCAAAAATTACACAGTAAAAGAAATTTATTTTATTTTTTTGATTTATTTTGGAGTAGTTTTCGTAAGGCAAAAATCACGTGCTCACAGCTGCCCCACAAATGTATTTGTGCAAAAATCACGTGCTCACACTCACCAAAAAGGTGGAAGAGTCAGGGCAGAAGCAGCATATATGGAATTCACTTTGTTCCAAATAGATGTCAAAAGTGCATTTCTGAATAGACTTCTGAAGGAAGAAGTCTATGTAAAGCAACCTCCAGGGTTTGAATGTCATGAACACCCTAAATATGTGTTTAAACTGGACAAATCATTGTATGGATTGAAGTAGGCTCCTCGAACATGGTATGAAAGGTTGTCAAAGTTCCTCTTATAAAATGGCTTTACAAGAAAGAGAATTGACAACACCTTGTTCCTGAAGAAACGGGGAAGGAACCTGCTCATTGTTTAGGTCTATGTTGATGATATCAGTTTTGGGGCAACAGTTGATTCTCTGTGTGAAGAATTTGCAAAACTCATGGGAAGTGAGTTTGAAATGAGCATGATGGGGGAGCTAAATTTCTTCTTAGGTCTTCAAGTGAAGCAGTCCACAAAGGGTACATTCATTTTTCAGCAAAAATACATCAAGGAGCCCTTGAAGAGGTTTGATATGGAAGCATCAAAAGTGATAGACACTCCCATTGCTACGGATACTCGACTGGACATGGATGAAACTGGATCTCCTATAAATCAAATAATGTATAAAGGCATTATTGGGTCTCTTCTTTATCTCACTACCAGCAGACCTGATATTGTCTTCAGTGTGGGGCTGTGTGCAAGGTTTCAATCAAATCCCAAGGAATCTCATCTGAAGGCTGCCAAAAGAATTTTCAGATACCTTAAGGGAACACGGGACATGTTCCTGTATTACCCCTCAGGTGAAAGTTTTAATCTTATTAGGTATGCTGATGCTGACTATATAGATTATCTTGTGGACAGGAAAAGTACCTCTGGAATGACTCATTTTCTAGGATCGTGTCTCATCTCTTGGGGCACAAGGAAGCAAAACTCAGTAGCTCTTTCAATAGCGGAAGCAGAATATGTAGCTGCAGCCTCCTGCTGTGCTCAGCTCCTATGGATTAAACAGCAACCGGAGGATTTTGGGGTATTTACAGATTGTGTGCCTCTTCTATGTAAGAATACCAGTGCACTCAACATGGCCAAGAATCTAGTTAAACACAAGAGAACCAAGCACATTGATGTGAGACATCACTTCCCGAGGGACAATGTGGAGAAAGGGCTGATCTGTATGAAGTTATGCAGTACAGAAGATCAAATTGAAGATATCTTCACCAAAGCATCAATTTGAAAGAAATAGGGTGCAGTTGGGGCTATTGAAGCCTAATTGAGAACCCGATTCCCGTCAATTGGCTATGAATATCACCTTCGGTTAAAATTAGCTAAAGTATTTTCTGGCCAAGTCTAACTCACTTCAATACCGTTGCAGGTAAACACGCATAATGATTATAGAAGTTGTAGATGCATTGCATGGGTAATGAAAGAGGATTGAAATTTTCAAAGGCAGGTCAGGAACCTGGATCTTGTACCAAAGGTTAGTAGTTTTGTGCATTCTTTAATACACGTCTTGAAAAGGTGCAAATATCAATTGACATGTCATCCACCTTTTTAGACTCTACTCTCACGTCTTTTCACTTCAAATCATTTCATCTCCCTCTGAAACATTGCAAGTCTCCAAGCACAACCGCCATTTCAGAACTGGTTCCTATCTCTCTCTTAATAATTATCCTCTCTCATTATAAACTCTCTCCTCTCTTCATAGATCATATTCCCTCATTATAACTTCTCCAAAGAATTTTCTACTCTACCTCTTCAATGGCTGACAAAAACTCTGAAATTCCTACCTTAGTCGTCACTAACCCTAAAAAAACCATTGAGTCCTCCATCCCAGATGAGTCCTCTGTAACCATCCATGTACTCATCACTAAAGTCACCCCTAACCAATATTTCTTGTCACCCTCTAGTTCTAAGGCGACTACCTCAGAAACCCCTAAAGTCGTTGATCCTTCTTCTCTATCTTCTGAGATTCCCATTGATCAAGGGAAAAGTAGAGAACAGGGTAAAACTCCTAAGGTCGTAGAGGTTTCCGCCATTGTTGCTTCAGATTATGTGGTAGATATGGAGCCTACGAGGATGAAAATATTGCGACCATCTTTGTGGTATCTGCCGATGGAGTAGTACATGAGATAATTTCTGGTGCACCCATGTCTTAGAGGAACGAGACACAGGGACTGGTAGGAGAAGGAGCCATAGTGGTTGTTGAAGGCTCTGTGATAAGTTAGGATTTTAACATGTTTTATGCCCCTGCTTGCCTATGCTTTGATCATATATTGTTACAAAATAGTCCTAAAAGGCTCACAAGTTGTGCTTGATCGCAGGTTTGATCGACAAAGTGACGAAATGTTAAAGATCGGCTCAAAAAGGAGTCAAACCTGCTCAAGTATCAAACACCAAGAAATTTAAGAAAAGAAGGCCTAGTGCGGACCACGCAAAGTGGAATGCGGCCGCACTAGGTGGTTCAGAGAGTTAGTGAATCAGGCTAGAAGAAGTACGGCCGCGGTACACATCTCGCGGTCTGCGGTGAAGGCTCTGCAACTGCACTACTCTTTTGTGTGGTCCGCGGTAATGAGATTCAGAGAGATGAAGTTGGCAAAGCCAGTTCCATGCAGTCCGCAGTCGTGGTTGCGTGGACCACGCCAGCTCCCTCCGCGGCCGCGGTCCGTTCTACGCGGTCCGTGGAGTCCAAGTTCAGAAAAGCAGAAGTAAGCCCGGTGCGGCCGCGGTCCATTTAATGTGGCCCGCACTGACCCCTAGGGGTATTTTGGTCCAGTTTTTCCAGCCTAGTATAAATAGAACATTTCACCATTTTGTAGGGAAGGAGATACATCAGTAGAGAGTTGCGCTCGTGAGAACGTATTTTGTAGCCATTTTTGGCACTTTTGCTTTAAATTTACGATAAATTCTTGCAATTTAATTTTAGCAATTAATTAATATGCTTAGTTATTCATCTATTTCTTCAATTTCTTTATCTATCATGAGTAGCTAAACCCATTAGCTAGGGTTGTGGCTCAACCCTAGTGTGGGTAATTGATGGGTGTTGCCATCTAGTGTTAGATTGACTATGGGTGTTTGCTATTTGGGTTGATTTTATATTTTAATCTAGAATTGGTGGTTGCGAACACTGATTCAAGCTTTGTGGGTTTAACTCTTCTTGAGAAAGAGAGTCTACAACCCCAAAATTGACCCAACAAGGAATTGGGATGGACTCATGAGAAATTATAGTCTCAATTAATGGGTTAAACCTCGAGAGTTATTACCCTACTTGAACCCTAGTTGCTTGGTCTAATTCGCCTACCCATTTGGTCTCGAGAGAGTCAATTGGGCGAACTTACTTTCTCTACCGAAAGGTGTGAGAGTGGGTAAAATTGTGCAGCAGTTATAGCATAAGCCCCAATTATGTCAATCAAACTTTAGTAACATCTACCCGTCAATTAGCCACCTAGGTAGTGTCACGACCCTAGTGCCCTTCTTCCCATTAGATACAACTTAGCAATATTCTCGTAGCATAATTTAGTGTTAATCAATAGTTTTAAAAAAAATAGTTATAATTTGAAAACCCAAAATGTTTGAAGTGACATTGGGAGTACAAACAAATCTCTAGGATAGACAGACAATCCAACTCCACTACTAGCTCCTTGAGGAATTCGATCCCGACCTTCATATCGGGTAAAAGCTATTGCGACCCGCTCTTCCTACCTTAGTGTAGCATTGAGTTGGCAATGATCACTTTTTATCGCCGTTGCCTGGGAGCTTACGGTGTTGACTATCTGTTTATTTAGTTTTGTGTTTCGCTTCTCTTTCCTTCTTGTTTACTAATTTTGTTTGTTTCGATCACTCAGGTACAAATGGCTCTTAATGCAAATGACCCTCTCGGCAGCGTGATAGCAGGGGAGGAGGTAGAGGATCTAGAACAAGATGAGGTCTTACCTCAAGTTCCACGAAGGGGCCGAAATGCCAATATAAATGCAAATGAGAACAACAATATTCCAGACCCTCCTCTGCAACCGCCGAGAGTGGCTCCCAGAGTTTTACCAAATCAAGGATACGCTAGTGCTATTGTGCCTCCCCGAATCCAGGCGGGGAACTTTCAAATCACAAATGTTATGTTGACCTTGCTCAAGCAAAGAGGGTATTTCACGGGCGCCTCCGATCAAAATGCCTACAAGAACTTGAAGGGGTTCGTGGATACGTGCTAGGGTAGCAAGCAGACAAATGTGTCCGAGGATGCGTTGAGATTGAGGCTTTTCACGTTCTCTCTTCGAGGTAAAGCATTGGATTGGTTAGAAAGGCTCCCCAATCATTCTATTACAACATGGGATGAATTGGCGGAAATATTTATTGCCAAGTTCTTTTCTCCAAGTCATATGGAGGCTCTTCGGGATGAAATTCTAGCCTTCAAGCAAGAGCCAACGGAACCTTTGCACGAGATATGGGAAAGATATAGAACAATGGTGAAAGAGTGCCCTAATAATGATATGACCGAGGCTATGATTCAACAAACCTTTTATAGGGGCATCAACACCATGAATCAATGCATTGTGAACCAACTGGCCAGAGGGAACTTTATGAAACTTTCTTACCAAGAGGCATGTGATGTACTTGATGAAATATCCGACACCTCTTCGGAATGGCAAAGCCGAGCAAATGTGACCCAAGGTGACCCTACGGTCATCCATTTAAACAAGGAATTGCACGATCATGGACAAGCTATTGCCGAGCTTACAACAACTATGAATCAATTGACAAAGGCGCAATTTCAACAAGTCCAAAACCCGTGCCAAGTCAATGCAATGGAAGGTGTTTCTATGTTAAAAGGAGGCAAAGAAGGCAACATCCTCAAGGTAATTGTGAACAATATGACAACAACAATGATGGTGGTGGTTATTCAAATGAGTGTTATGATGACCAAAGCGAAGAGGTCCAAAATGTCAATAACTACCAAGGGAATATAGGCAACTCTTCGAATCAACAATGGCGTCCTCAAGGAAATTGGGGCAATCAATAACAAGGCGGAGGTAATTGGAATAACAACAATCAACAACAAGGTGGTGGCAATTGGAATAATAACAACCAAAATAACAATTGGGGTAATCAAAGCAACCAGGGGAATTGGAATGGTAATAACAATAATTGGGGTAACAATAATAATCAAGGAGGGTGGAACAATAGTGGGAACCAAGGCAACCGGGGGCAAGGCTTTCAAAGGCCCCCCATGTACCAACAACCGAACAATCCTCCCCCTTTCCTTCTCAAGGTCCGATTTCCTCCGGGAGTGATATGGGGAGAATTGAAAGCATGTTCGAGCAAATGATGAAAAAGAACCAAGATTCCGATGACAATTAGCTTCTCATAATACATCTATTCGGAACTTGGAGGTGCAATTAGGCCAAATCTCTCAAACGTTGAATACTCGTCCCAAGGGTGCACTACCGAGTGATACGGTAGTGAACCCGAAGGGTGGGAATAATAATCATGTGATGGCAGTTACAATAAGAAGTGGGAGATGCGGTGATGTGAATGCCTCAAAGCAAAAGCAAATTATGGAAGAAGATGTTGAATTGTGGGATGATGATGTACCTTTGATTGTTGATGATGTGGTTGATCAAAATATGAACAATGATGTGCGGATTGATATTGATGTTGAAGCCGAGGTAGAGACTCAAGATGCCGTGAACCCGTCTAGGGAACACGTGATTGACATGCCCAAGCAGGTTGTACAAAAGGCCAAGGCACCTTTGCCTAGGCCACCTCCACCTTATCCTCAATGGTTAGCAAAGTAAAAGAGTGACAATCAATTCAAAAAGTTCATTGACGTGATGAAGTGCCTCACAATCAATGTGCCATTGGTGGAGGTGCTTGAGCAAATGTCGGGGTACGCTAAGTTCATGAAAGATTTGGTAACAAAGAAGAGGTCGATGGAGTGTGAAACAATTAAAATGACTCAACAAGTGAGTGTCATAGTGCATTCAATGGAAACCAAGCTTGAGGACCACGGAGCTTTTACTATCCCTTGTACTATCGGAAGTGCGAATTTTGCCAAGGCCCTTTGTGACTTAGGGGCTACCATAAATTTGATTCCGTACTCGGTTTTCAAGACTTTGGGAATTGGACAACCTCGACTCACCTCATGAAGCGACCTTTGGGCATAATCGATGATGTACTTGTCCGGGTGGATAAGTTTATACTGTCGGCCGACTTTGTCATATTGGATTGTGAGGTGGACTTTGAAGTTCTGATTATTCTTGGTAGGCCTTTCCTAGCTACGGGGAAGGCATTGATTGATGTTGAAGCGGGTGAGTTGAATTTCCGAGTGGGGGATGAGAAGGTGGTATTCCATGTTTGCAAATCAATGAGACAACCCAATAACATGGAGGTGTGTTCATTTGTGGACATTGTCACAGCTGTGATAGTGGATAACACAAGTTCCATGATCCATGTTGAAGATCCCCTTGAGGTCGTGCTTCTTAATATGCATGTCAATGATGATGCTAGTAGGGTGGAGTGCGTGAATGCATTGCATGGTATGGGTTCATATTCATATGAGCCTAGGAGGCTATCTTTGGATCTTGAAAACCGCAAACTCCACCAACAAAGCCATCGATTGAGGAGCCACCGGTATTGGAGTTGAAGCCACTTCCTCCACACCTCAGGTATGAATTCTTGGGTTCAAATTCTACTTTACAAGTTATTATTTCTTCTTGCCTTACTAACATGCAGGTTGAGGCAACCTTGGCAGTTCTTCGAAAGGGGAAAAGGGCAATCGGATGGACTCTTGTTGATATTCGGGGAATAAGCCCCGCATTTTGCATGCACAAAATCATCCTGGAGGAGGATGCAAAGCCTTCCTTGGAGCATCAAAGAAGACTAAATGAGGCGATGCAAGAGGTGGTGAAGAAAGAGGTTATCAAGTGGTTAGATTCTAGGGTGGTTTATCCTATTTCTGACAGTTCATGGACTTCTCTGGTGCAATGTGTGCTGAAAAAGGGTGGTATGATCGTGGTGATCAATGACAACAATGAGCTCATTCCCACTAGAACGGTCACCGGGTGAAAAGTTTGTATGGATTACCGGAAGCTGAACAAGTTGACTAGAAAAGATCATTTCCCATTGCCATTCCTTGACCAAATGCTTGATCGTCTTGCAGGCCGGGCTTTCTATTGTTTTCTGGATGGTTACTCGGTGTACAATCAAATTCTAATTGCCCCGGAGGACCAAGAGAAGACCACCTTTACATGTCCTTATGGCACATTTGCTTTCTCTAGAATGCCATTTGGATTGTGTAATGCTCCGGCGACCTTCCAACATTGCATGATGGCTATTTTCACCGACATGGTGGAGGATATCTTGGAGGTCTTCATGGATGATTTCAGCGTGGTTGGGGATTCTTTTGAGAAGTGCTTGGTAAACTTGGATAGATTGTTGGCCCGATGTGAAGACACCAACCTTGTTCTCAATTGGGAAAAGTGTCATTTTATGGTAGAAGAAGGTATAGTGTTGGGTCACAAGATCCCGAAGCGAGGAGTTGAAGTTAATAAGGCCAAGATTGAGGTTATTGTGAGTCTCCCTCCCCCTACTTCTGTCAAAGGGGTGAGGAGTTTCCTTGGGCACGCGGGTTTCTACCGGAGGTTCATAAAGGATTTTTCTAAAGTGGTACATCCATTGTGCAAGTTGCTAGAGAAAGATGTAAAGTTCATGTT